>NC_059444.1:76279404-76346904 GCF_905237065.1 Salmo salar
CCCCAACCAGAAGCCATGGATTACAGGCAACATTCGCACTGAGCTAAAGGGTAGAGCTGCCGCTTTCAAGGAGCAGGACTCTCACCCGGAAGCTTATAAGAAATCCCGCTATACCCTCCGACGAACCATTAAACTTGCAAAGCATCAATACAGGACTAAGATCGAATCGTACTACACCGGCTCTGATGCTCGTCGAGAGTGGCAGGGCTCGCAAACTATTACAGACTACAAAGGGACGCACAGCTGAGAGCTGCCCAGTGACACGAGCCTCTCAGACGAGCTAAATACCTTCTATGCTCGCTTCGAGGCAAGTAACACTGAAACATGCATGAGAGCATGATCATGCTCTCCGCAGTTGATCTGAGTAAGACCTTCGAACAGATCAACATTCACAAGGCCGCAGGGCCAGATGGATTACCAGGACGTGTACTCCGAGCATGCACTGACCAACTGACAAGTGCATTCACTGACATTTTCAACCTCTCCCTGTCTGAGTCTGTAATACCAACATGTTTCAAGCAGAACACCATAGTCCCTGTACCCAAGAACACTAAGGTAACCTGCCTACATGACTACCAACCCGTACTATTCAAGTCTGTAGCCATAAAATGCTTTGAAAGGCTGGTCATGGCTCACATCAACACCATTATCCCAGAAACCCTAGACCCACTCCAATTTGCATACCGCCCCAACAGAACCACAGATGATGCAATCTCTATTGCACTCCACACTGCCCTTTCACACCTGGACAAAAGGAAGACCTATGTGAGAATGCTATTCGTTGACTACAGCTCAGCACCATAGTGCCCTCAAAGCTCATCACTAAGCTAAGAACCCTGGGACTAAACACCTCACTCTGTAACTGGATCCTGGACTTCCTGGGACGGGCCACCCCCAGGTGGTAAGGGTAGGTAACAACACATCCGCCACGCTGATCCTCAACACAGGGGTCCCTCAGGGGTGTGTGCTGAGTCCCCTCCTGTGCTCCCTGTTCACTCATGACTGCATGGCGAGGCACGACTCCAACACCATCATTAAGTTTGCCGATGACAACAGTGGTAGGCCTGATCACCGACAACGATGAGAGAGCCTATAGGGAGGTCAGAGACCTGACCATGTGGTGCAAGGACAACATCTCCTCAACGTGATCAAGATAAAGGAGATGATTGTGGACTACAGGAAAAGGAGGACCGAGCACGTCCCCATTCTCATTGATGGGGCTGTAGTGGAGCAGGTTGAGAGCTTCAAGTTCCTTAGTGTCCACATCACCAACTAACTAACATGGTCAAAGCACACCTTGACAATCGTGAAGAGGGCACAACAAAACCTTTTCCCTTTCAGGAGACTGAAATGATTTGGCATGGGTCCTCAGATCCTCAAAAGGTTTTACAGCTGCACCATCGAGAGCATCCTGACGGGTTGCATCACCGCCTGGTATGGCAACTGCTCGGCCTCCGACCGCAAGGTACTACAGAGGGTAGCGCGTACGGCCCAGTACATCACCGGGGCCAAGCTTCCTGCCATCCAGGACCTCTATACCAGGTGGTGTCAGAGAAAGGCCCTAAAAATTGTCAAAGATTACAGCCACCCTAGTCATAGACTGTTCTCTTTGCTACCGCACGGCATTCGGTACCGGAGTGCCAAGTCTAGGTCCAAGAGGCTTCTAAACAGCTTCTACCCCCAAGCCATAAGACTCCTGAACATCTAATCACATGGCTACCCAGACTATTTGCATTACCCCCCTCTTCTACGCTGCTGCTACTCTGTTATTATCTATGCATAGTCGCTTTAATAACTCTACCTACATGTACATATTACCTCCATTACCTCGACACCGGTGCCCCTGCATATTGACTCTGTACCAGATCCTGCTGTATATAGCCTCGCTGGTACTGGTAACCCCTGTATGTAGCCCCTCTATTGTTATTTTACTGCTGCTCTTTAATTATTTGTTATTCTTATCTCTTAATTTCTTCAGGCATTTTCTTAAAACTGCACTGTTGGATAAGGGCTTGTAAGTAAGCATTTCACTAAGTTCTACACCTGTTGTATTCGGCACATGTGAGAAATACATTTGATTTTATATATATGTATACACACAATACATTTGGAAAGTATTTAGACCCCTTTTTCCACATTTTGTTACGTTACAGCCTTATTCAAAAATGTATTACATAGTTTTTTCCCCTCATCAATCTACACACAATACCACGTAATGACATAGCAAAAACAGGTTTAGATTTTTTTGCATGTTTATTAAATAATGAAAAACTGAAATATCATATTTACATAAGTATTCAGACCCTTTACTCAGTACTTTGTTGAAGCACCTTTGGCAGTGATTACAGCCTAGAGTTTTCTTGGCTATGGCGCTTCAAGCTTGGCACACCTGTATTTAGGGAGTTTTTCCCATTCTTCTCTGCAGATCCTCTCAAGCTCTGTCAGGTTGGATGGGGAGCGTCGCTGCACAGCTATTTTCAGGTCTCTCCAGAGATGTTCGATCGGGTTCAAGTCCCGGCTCTGGCTGGGCCACTCAAGGACATTCAGAGACTTGTCCCGAAGCCACTCCTGCGTTGTCTTGGCTGTGTGCTTAGGGTCATTGTCCTGTTGGAAGATGAACCTTCACCCCAGTCTGAGGTCCTGAGCGCTTTGGAGGATCTCAAGGATCTCTCTGTACTTTGCTCCGTTGATCTTTCCCTCAATCCTGACTAATCTCCAAGTCCCTGCTGCTGAAAAACTTCCCCACAGCATGACGCTGCAACCACCATCCTTCACCGTAGGGACGGTGCCAGGTTTCCTCCAGATGTGATGTTTGGCATTCAGGCCAAAGAGTTCAATCTGGGTTTCATCATACCAAAGAATCTTGTTTCTCATGGTCAGAGTCCTTTAGGTGCCTTTTCATTTTGGCAAACTTTAAGCAGGCTGTCATGTGCCTTTTATTGAGGAATGGCTTCCGTCTGGCTACTACCATAAAGGCCTGATTGGTGAGGTGATGCAGAGATGAAGGTTCTCCCATTTCCAAAGAGGAACTCTGGAGCAATGTCAGAGTGACCATCAGGTTCTTGGTCACCTCCCTGACCAAGGCCCATCTGCCCTGATTGCTCAGTTTGGCCAGGCGGCCAGCTCTAGGAAGAGTCTTGATGGTTCCAAACTTATTCCATTTAAGAATGATGGAGGCCACTGTGTTCTTGGGGACCTTCAATGCTGCAAACATGTTTTGGTACCCTTCCCCAGATCTGTGCCTCGACACAATCCTGTGTCGAGGCAATTCCTTCGACTTCATGGCTTGGTTTTTGCTCTGACATGCACTGTCAACTGTGGGACCTTGTATAGACAGGTGTGTGCCTTTCCAAATTATGTCCAATTAATTGAATTTACCACAGGTGGACTCAAAGTTGTAGAAACATCTCAAGGAGGATCAATGGAATTAGGATGCATCTGAGCTCAATTTCGAGTCTCATATCAAAGGGTCTGAAGGTTTATGTAAATCAGGTATTTCGGTTTTTGTATTTTTATACATTTACAAAAATGTAACTTTGTCATTATGTTGTATTGTGTGTAGATTGATGAGGAATTATAATTTTTTCATCCATTTTAGAATAAGGCTGTAAAGTAACAAAATGTGGAAAAAGTCAATGGGTCTGAATACTTTCCAAATGCACTGTGTGTGTATATATATATATATATATATATACTTCAGACAATGAGAGGGGCGATGGGAGCAGAAACAAAAAATGGTGCTGTGCTAACAGAGTATGTGGACACCCCTTAATTAAAATGAGTGGATTCGGCTATTTCAGCCACACCCGTTGCTGACATGTGTATGAAATCAAGCATACAGCCATGCAATCTTCATAGAAAAACATTGGCAGTATATTGGCCTTACTGAGGAACTCAGTGACTTTCAACGTGGCACCATCATAAGATGCTACCTTTCCAAAAATCTGCCCCGATCAACTGTATCTGCTGTTATTGTGAAGTGTAAACGTCTAGGAGCAACAACGGATTAGCCGAGAAGTGGTAGGCCACACAAGATTGTGCAAAGCTGTCATCAAGGCAAAGGGTGGCTACTTTGAAGAATCTCAAACATAAAATATACTTTGATTTATTTTACTTTCTTTTTTAGTTACTACATGATTCAATATGTGTTATTTCATAGTGTTGATGTCTTCACTATTATTGTACAATGTAGAAAATAGTAAAAGAAAAGAAAAACCCTTAAATGAGTAGGTGTCCAAACTTTTGACTGCTACTATATATATATACACATGTGTGTATGTATGTGTATGTATGTGTGTGTATTATAATGTGTGTATATATATATATATATATATATATATATATATATATATATATATATATATATATATATACACACACACATTATTACATTTACATTTAAGTCATTTAGCAGACGCTCTTATCCAGAGCGACTTACAAATTGGTGCATTCACCTTATGATATCCAGTGGAACAACCACTTTACAATAGTGCATCTAAATCTTTTAAGGGGGGGGTTAGAAGGATTACTTTATCCTATCCCTACGTATTCCTTAAAGAGGTGGGGTTTCAGGTGTCTCCGGAAGGTGGTGATTGACTCCGCTGTCCTGGCGTCGTGAGGGAGCTTGTTCCACCATTGGGGTGCCAGAGCAGCGAACAGTTTTGACTGGGCTGAGCGGGAACTGTGCTTCCTCAGAGGTAGGGGGCCAGCAGGCCAGAGGTGGATGAACGCAGTGCCCTTGTTTGGGTGTACGGCCTGATCAGAGCCTGAAGGTATGGAGGTGCCGTTCCCTTCACAGCCCCGTAGGCAATCACCATGGTCTTGTAGCGGATGCGAGCTTCAACTGGAAGCCAGTGGAGAGAGCGGAGGAGCGGGGTGACGTGAGAGAACTTGGGAAGGTTGAACATCAGACGGGCTGCGGCGTTCTGGATGAGTTGTAGGGGTTTAATGGCACAGGCAGGGAGCCCAGCCAACAGCGAGTTGCAGTAATCCAGACGGGAGATGACAAGTGCCTGGATTAGGGACCTGCGCCGCTTCCTGTGTGAGGCAGGGTCGTACTCTGCGAATGTTGTAGAGCATGAACCTACAGGATCGGGTCACCGCCTTGATGTTAGTGGAGAACGACAGGGTGTTGTCCAGGATCACGCCAAGGTTCTTAGCACTCTGGGAGGAGGACACAAGGGAGTTGTCAACCGTGATGGCGAGATCATGGAACGGGCAGTCCTTCCCGGGAGGAAGAGCAGCTCTGTCTTGCCGAGGTTCAGCTTGAGGTGGTGATCCGTCATCCACACTGATATGTCTGACAGACATGCAGAGATGCGATTCTCCGCCTGGTTATCAGAAGGGGGAAAGGAGAAGATTAATTGTGTGTCGTCTGCATAGCAATGATAGGAGAGACCATGTGAGGATATGACAGAGCCAAGTGACTTGGTGTATAGCGAGAATAGGAGAGGGCCTAGAACAGAGCCCTGGGGGACACCAGTGGTGAGAGCGCATGGTGCGGAGATAGATTCTCGCCACGCCACCTGGTAGGAGCGACCTGTCAGGTAGGATGCAATCCAAGCGTGGGCCGCGCCGGAGATGCCCAACTCGGAGAGGGTGGAGAGGAGGATCTGATGGTTCACAGTATCAAAGGCAGCAGATAGGTCTAGAAGGATGAGAGCAGAGGAGAGAGAGTTAGCTTTAGCAGTGCGGAGAGCCTCCGTGACACAGAGAAGAGCAGTCTCAGTTGAATGCCCAGTCTTGAAACCTGAAACCTGAAACCATTATAATATACACACATTATAATATACACACACACATATATATGCTGCTCAAAAAATAAAGGGAACACAAACAACACAATGTAAATCCAAGTCAATCACACTTCTGTGAAATCAAACTGTCCACTTAGGAAGCAACACTGATTGACAAATTTCACATGCTGTTGTGCAAATGGAATAGACAACAGGTGGAAATTATAGGCAATTAGCAAGACACCCCCAATAAAGGACTGGTTCTGCAGACCACTTCTCAGTTCCTATGCTTCCTGGCTGATGTTTTGGTCACTTTTGAATGCTGCCGGTGCTTTCACTCTAGTGGTAGCATGAGACGGAGTCTACAACCCACACAAGTGGCTCAGGTAGAGCAGCTCATCCAGGATGGCACATCAATGCGAGCTGTGGCAAGAAGGTTTGCTGTGTCTGTCAGCGTAGGTTCCAGAGCATGGAGGCGCTACCAGGAGACAGGCCAGTACATCAGGAGACATGGAGGAGGCCGTAGGAGGGCAACAACCCAGCAGCAGGACCGCTACCTCCGCCTTTGTGCAAGGAGGAGCAGGAGGAGCACTGCCAGAGCCGCAAAATTACCTCCAGCAGGCCACAAATGTGCATGTGTCTGCTCAAACGGTCAGAAACAGACTCCATGAGGGTGGTATGAGGGCCCGACGTCCACAGGTGGGGGTTGTGCTTACAGCCCAACACCGTGCAGGACGTTTGGCATTTGCCAGAGAACACCAAGATTGGCAAATTCGCCACTGGCGCCCTGTGCTCTTCACAGATGAAAGCAGGTTCACACTGAGCACATGTGACAGACGTGACAGTCTGGAGACGCCGTGGAGAATGTTCTGCTGCCTGCAACATCCTCCAGCATGACCGGTTTGGCGGTGGGTCAGTCATGGTGTGGGGTGGCATTTCTTTGGGGGGCCGCACAGCCCTCCATGTGCTCGTCAGAGGTAGCCTGACTGCCATTAGGTACCGAGATGAGATCCTCAGACCCCTTGTGAGACCATATGCTGGTGCGGTTGGCCCTGGGTTCCTCCTAATGCAAGACAATGCTAGACCTCATGTGGCTGGAGTGTGTCAGCAGTTCCAGCAAGAGGAAGGCATTGATGCTATGGACTGGCCCGCCCGTTCCCCAGACCTGAATCCAATTGATCACATCTGGGACATCATGTCTCGCTCCATCCACCAACACCACGTTGCACCACAGACTGTCCAGGAGTTGGCGGATGCTTTCGTCCAGGTCTGGGAGGAGATCCCTCAGGAGATCATCCGCCACCTCATCAGGAGCATGCTCAGGCGTTGTAGGGAGGTCATACAGGCACGTGGAGGCCACACACACTACTGAGCCTCATTTTGACTTATTTTAAGGACATTACATCAAAGTTGGATCAGCCTGTAGTGTGGTTTTCCACTTTAATTTTGAGTGTAACTCCAAATCCAGACCTCCATGGGTTGATAAATTGGATTTGCATGGATTATTTTTGTGTGATTTTGTTGTCAGCACATTCAACTGTGTAAAGAAAAAAGTATTTAATAAGATTATTTCATTCATTCAGATCTAGGATGTGTTATTTTAGTGTTCCCTTTATTTTTTTGAGCAGTGTATATTTATCACTGAGTTCCTCAGTAAGGCCATTATACTGCCAATGTTTTTCTATGAAGATTGCATGGCTGTATGCTTGATTTCATACACGTCAGCAACGGGTATGGCTGAAATAGCTGAAGTATTTATCTTGCTCGTTGCCTGTGAGCTAAGTACTCAACGTTTGCTTGTTTTTCTTTTCATCTCTTTTGTGCACTCTCACGTATATACAGTTGAAGTCGGAAGTTTACATACACCTTAGCCAAATACATTTAAACTCAGTTGTTCACAATTCCTGACATTTAATCCTAGTAACAATTCCCTGTCTTAGGTCAGTTAGGATCTCCTCTTTATTTTAAGAATGTGAAATGCCAGAATAATAGTAGAGAGAATGATTTATTTCAGCTTTTATTTCTTTCGTCACATTCCCAGTAGGACAGAAGTTTACATACACTCAATTAGTATTTGGTTGCATCGCCTTTAAATGATTTAACTTGGGTCAAACATTTCAGGTAGCCTTCACAAGCTTCCCACAATAAATTGGGTGAATGTTGGCCCATTCTTCCTGACAGAGCTGGTGTAACTGGGTCATGTTTGTTTGCCTCCTTGCTCGCACACGCTTTTTCAGTTCTGCCCACAAATTTTCTTTGGGATTGAGGTCAGGGCTTTGTGATTGGCCACTCCAATACCTTGACTTTGTTGTCCTTTTGTTGCAGTGTCATGTACACATTTAAAGTGCTGTTTAAATACAAAACAAAATTGACAATACAACTTTCATAAGTTACATACCAATAAAACATAATTTTTCTTTAAGACAAGCCTGCTGGCCTTACTGAGTCAATAGGAACATTATTTAGCTATTTAGGAGGGATATCACACCTGGCACAAATGATTGTCGAGTTCTGTTTTTCCTGCTGATAGTTTTTTTTCCTTGTGGAGTGGTTGAAAAACGAGTTTATGACTCCAACCTAGGTGTATGTAAATTTACGACTTCAACTGTAATGTGTGTGTTCTCTTGCCAACTCCATTGCTGTCTTTTTCAAGCCAAATATTTGGCATCGCCATGAGTGACAAGGAGTTGGCTTGACAGAACAAACAGACTGGGACTGAAATGAGGAATGTGTGTGTTAGAGAGAGAGTGAGTGTGCGGAATAGCGTGTTGGTGAGAACCGAACAGTGGAAGATATCTCTTCTCCTGTGTTGCCATACATTCTTGCCCTCAGGGAAAAATATTTCTGAAATGTTTGTTGCAGTCCCGGACAAGCACACCTGATTTAAATTGTCAACTAATCATCAAGCATCAATGAGTTGAATCAGTTGAGTTTGCGTGCTGTTGGGGATTCTTGAGGACTAGAGTTTGGAAACCGTGTGTTAGAGTAGATGGGAGAGAAGATTAAAAGGCAAGTATCTTACATTGTCAGGACGGGAAGAAAGAAGATAGGAACGTCTTATGGTAGTTGCAGACTGATAATCAACTTCAACATTTTTCTCAAAAGGGGGTCTGATCAAATAGACTTACACATTTCATCTCCCATGGAATGAGCCTTGTGTAAATAAGTAAAGTATTTACTTGTTGTAGTACTGTACCCGGTCAGTGTGTGTATGTCTCTCTATATATATATCTGTGTGTCATTTCTCCTGTTCCTGGGTCCATTGCTGAGGCTTCCTCCTACCAGTGTCTTTTGGGAGGCCAGAGCAGGCCAGCTCAGCTGTTATCTACTCAGCCCTCCAGCATAGCCGCGGGAAGTAGGGGTGCTGAGGGTGCTGCAGCACCCCATGAAAAATCTAAAGAAAAAAAAACATGAATTTAAAAAAAGCATCTCTGTTTTGGCAGAAAAGGTAGTAAGAGTTGTTTCCCTGTCCCTTTTGTCATTCTAATGGTATCCAGAAAGAACAAAACCATGTCCTCAAACATTTACATCAAAATGTGTAAATTATGGGTAAAGACCCAAAACATCCACATTAAATATTTTTCTTGATCAAATAACATGGAAAACAACCACTTTTTGTGCAATATTAATTTACCATCCTTACAAACCACTTAATGTAAATTTACATTTTTATTTAACTAGGCAAGTCAGTGAAGAACAAATTCTGATTTACAATGACGGCCTACCCCGGCCAATTGTGTGCCACCCTATGGGACTGCCAATCACAGCCGGATGTGATGCAGCCTGGATTCAAACCAGGTACTGCAGTGACAACTCTTGCACTGAGATGCAGTGTCTTAGACCACTGCACCACTCCAGAGCCCAAAGGCTGGTCATCTAGGTTTGTACCTGTAGATTTTCCATCCCCATGAAGAAAAACAATGCACAATACAGTACTTGAGTACATGTGGTTTAGTTGGTAGAGCATGGCACTTGCAACACTAGGGTTGTGGGTTCAAATCCCATGGGGGACCAGTATGAAAATGTATGCACTCACTACTGTAAGTAGCTCTGGATAAGAGTGTCTACTGTTCAACCTCTCTTTCGTATCGTTTGAGATCCCCAAAGATTGGAAAGCTGCCGCGGTCATCCCCCTCTTCAAAGGGGGAGACACTCTAGACCCAATCTGCTACAGACCTATATTTATCTTACCCTGCCTTTCTAAGGTCTTCGAAAGCCAAGTTAACAAGCAGATCACCAACCATTTTGAATCCCACCGTACCTTCTCTGCTATGCAATCTGATTTCCGAGCTGGTCATGTGTGCACCTCAGCCACGTTCAAGGTCCTAAACGATATCACAACTGCCATCGATAAGAGATAATACTGTGCAGCTGTATTCATCGACCTGGCCAAGGCTTTTGACTCTGTCAATCACCACATTATTATCGGCAGACTCAACAGCCTTGTTTTCTCAAATGACTGCCTCGCCTTGTTCACCAACTACTTCTCAGACAGAGTTCAGTGTGTCAAATCGGAGGGCCTGTTGTCCGGACCTCTGGCAGTCACTGGGGGTGCCACAAGGTTCAATCCTCGGGCCGACTCTTTTCTCTGTATACATCAATGATGTCGCTCTTGCTGCTGGTGATTCTCTGATCCACCTCACGCAGATGACACCATTCTGTATACTTCTGGCCCTTCTTTGGACACTGTGTTAACCTTTCTGGCGCAGGCGTTCCGCTAGCGACCCACCTCGACAACATCTGGTAAAATTGCAGAGCACCAAATTCAAAATACAGAAATAGTCATAAACATTCATAAAAAATACAAGTGTTATACATCGGCTTAAAGATTAACTTCTTGTTCATCCAGGCGCTTTGTCAGATTTCAAAAAGGCTTTACGGCGAAAGCATACCATGAGATTATCTGAGGACAGCGCCCCGCTTACAAAAGCATACAAACATTTTACAACAAAGTAAAGGAATTACAAAAGTCAGAAATAGCGATAAAATTATTCACTTACCTTTGAAGATCTTCATATGGTTGCAGTCACAAGAGTCCCAGCTACACAATAAATGTTTGTGTTGTTCGATAATGTCCCTCTTTATATCCCAAAAACTCAGTTTTGTTGGCGCGTTTTGTTCAGTAATCCACTGGCTCCAAGGCGGTCAAAACATGCAGACGAATACATCCTAATAGTACCGGTAGAGTACGTCGAAACATGTCAAATGATGTTTATAATTAATCCTCAGGTTGTCAATTGTCTAAATAATCGATAATATTTCAACCGGACAATAGCGTATTCAATAGAAAGGAAAAACAACGAAGGGCGCGCAATCGGTCACGCGTGCACACCAGCTCTTCATTCTTCCTCAGTCCACTGACAAAAAGGTCTCATTCTTCTTCATTTTTCAGAAAACAAGCCTGAAACAATGTCTAAAGACTGTTGACATCTAGTGGAAGCCATAGGAACTGCAACCCATTAGATACTGTATAGGCATTGAATTGAAAATACCCACATCAAAAATACCCACTTCCTGGATGGATTTTCCTCTGATTTTTGCCTGCCATATCAGTCCTGTTATACTCACAGACATTATTTTAACAGTTTTGAAAACTTTAGAGTGTTGTCTATCCAAATCTACCAATTATATGCATATCCTAGCTCCTGGACCTGAGTAACAGGCAGTTTACTTTGGGCACGCTTCTCATCCAGATGTTGAAATACTGCCCACAAGTCAAAAGAAGTTAACTAACTTCCTGACGAGCTTCAATGCCATACAACTCTCCTTCCATGGCCTACAACTGCTCTTAAATGCAAGTAAAACTAAATGCATGCTCTTCAACCGATCTCTGCCCGCACCTGCCCGCCCGCCCGTCCAGCATCACTACTCTGGACGGTTCTGACTTAGATTATGTCGACAACTACAAATACCTAGGTGTCTTCCAGACTCACATTAAGCATCTCCAATCCAAAATTAAACCTAGCATCGGCTTCCTATTTCGCAACAAAGCATCCTTCACTCATGCTGCCAAACATACCCTCGTAAAACTGACTATCCTACCGATCCTTGACTTCGGTAGGATGCGACCTGTATGCGCTCGTTGGCTGGCCCTCGCTTCATATTCGTCGCCAAACCCACTGGCTCCAGGTCATCTGTAAGTCTTTGCTAGGTAAAGCCCCGCCTTATCTCAGCTCACTGGTCACCATAGCAGCACCCACCCGTAGCACGTGCTCCAGCAGGTATATTTGACTGGTCACCCCAAAGCAAATTCCTCATTTTGCCACCTTTCTTTCCAGTTCTCTGCTGCCAATGACTGGAACGAACTGCAGAAATCACTGAAGCTGGAGACTCATATCTCCCTCACTAGCTTTAAGCACCAGTTGTCAGAGCAGCTCACAGATCACTGCACCTGTACATAGCCCATCTGTAAATAGCCCATCCAACTACCTCATCCCCACACTGTTATTTTTATTTTTTATTTTGCTCCTTTGCACCCCAGTATCTCTTCTTGCACACTCATCTTCTGCACATCTATCACTCCAGTGTTTAATTGCTATATTGTAATTATTTCGCCACTATGGCCTATTTATTGCCTTACCGCCCCTATCCTACCTCATTTGCACACACTGTATATAGACTTTTTCTATTGAGTTATTGACTGTATGTTTGTTTATTCCATGTGTAACTCTGTGTTGTTGTTTGTGTTGCACTGCTTTGCGTTTATCTTGGCCAGGTCACAGTTGTAAATGAGAACTTGTTCTCAACTGGCCTACCTGGTTAAATAAAGGTGAAATAAATAAAAATAAAAAAAAATAAAAAAAAATGTAAAGGAATCAATAGACCATTTCACCTAGAAATAAGTTGCATTTGCAAAGTACTTCAAGAAACTGGAAAACATATATCAAGCAAGTATTTTTATATTCCATAAGTACTATCAGATTAACTGTTTTGAACAGATGATTATCAAATTCAAGTTACAAATGCCGATAAACACTCAAATACATTTAGTTTAAATGCTTTCACAGAAGTAGTGCACTGGGCTTTTACTAGTCCGGTATTAGCGGACCAATATAGACGTCTGTAGCACAGGCAATTCCATTTTTGCTGCATCGCCGCCTTTCTTCAGTAGCTAGTTAGCTGGTCTTGTTTACTTAGCTAATCTAGTTAACATTCGCTAACGTTGATAACACTTAACCACAGTTTTTTAATGTGGACACGCAAGACACGAGGCACTAGCTGAGTTACCCCTCCAAACACATGTCAAGCTTCACGTTTGCTACCGATTTAACTAGGCTAGATAACTAGCTAGCTGGCCCTTAGCTCATGTTAGCTAGATTGGCTAGCTAACATTGATGTCAATCTGAAATAGAACCTTAACTACTTTTGAGATAATGCCTAGATAACAGATGGAAAGTTAAACTTTGATATTCCTGTCCGCAATTGATATGGTGAAAACATTGTGTGGGGAGGCAGAGGCAAAGAAACTCACATCAATACCTTTGTCAGATAAGACTGTTCAACAAATAATTCATGCTATTGCTAGCAATCAAGAGGAAACTCTGACTGAATGACTCAAACTCCCCATCTTATGCTCTCTAAATGGACATTAGCTGTGAGGCCCGAGATGCCTATGCATTGACTTTTGTTTACTATACATGTCGGGGGATGCTATTCATGAGCACATATTGATTGGTATCACAATTCCCGAACATGAAACAGCATATGGAATGTTCAGTGTGCTGCGCTGCTATATTGACAAAAAACAGATTCCATATGGGATCGAATGGTGGGCTTTTGCACTAATGGGGATCCATTTATCACGGGACGGTTGGGCAGGCCAGTGCACTCTAGTTATGAATGTGTCTCCCTCTGCCATGTGGACGCATTGTATTATACAGCGAGAGCAACTGAGCTGAGCACAGAACTCAGAGATATACTGCAGCAGGTAACTTTGATTGTAAACTACATAAAACCACATCCACTGCACGCACGCCTGTTCGTAAAACTATGTGGAGATATAGGATCAGAGCATGACAATGTTCTATATCAGACCGAGGCTTGGTAGTTGAGGGAGAGTGTTGGAAAGATATTTCGCATTGAGCGAGGAACTGTTGTCATTCACAATGAATGTAAAAAAATACTTGTTTGAATTTCTGTGTAATGAAAAGAAAATAACTGAAAACGGCATCAGTAAGTGTCCCACACGAGTGATGACTACTCATAAGAGACATTATGTCAGACTAATTTGCAATTGACTGCCCCACATTACAAGTATGTGATGGTGAGTTGAGAAGACATGCTGTTAGAATGTTTTTACATTTTTCACCTGGTTGGGGTCACGAGAATTGTCATGGGCCAAAAAAGATTAGAAACCCCTGGCCCAGACATTCTTGTCTTGGATAGCGCCACTTGCATGTGTGTTGTGTGTCATTGTCTTGTGTGTGTGTGCTCATTATTCGGGAATGGGTGGTGGTGGTTGGGATTGTCTTCCTAGCCTCTTGGGGACGTTTTACAATTAGTGAGTTTGTTTTATAAATCATGAGCACGTTTTATACCAATTCATGCACACGTTTTAGTCATTCATGAGCATGTTTTATAATTCATGAGCTTGTTAAAAAAAAAATCTCAGTCAACCTCACCTCCAGGGCTCTGTGGAGTACTGTTCCTGCTGCCCAGCCTTTTTTGAGAGAATGCTTTGAGAGGGGGTTAAAACCTCTCTAGGCTAGGTGGGACGGTAGCGTCCCACCTGACCAACATCCAGTGAAAGTGCAGGGCGCTAAATTCAAACTACAGAATTCTAAATATTTAACATTCTTGAAAATACACATCCATTATGTCAAAATAAAGCTTAACTTCTTGTTAATCCAACCGCGGTGTCAGATTTGAAAAAGGCTTTACGGCAAAAGCAAACCATGCGATTATCTGAGGACAGCACCCCACCATACAAATGCATAACAATCATTTTCAACCAGGCAGGTGGCGACACAAAAGTCAGAAATAACGACATAATTCATGCCTTACCTTTGAAGATCTTCTTCTGTTGGCACTCCAATATGTCCCAGAAACATCACAAATGGTCCTTTTGTTCAATAAACTCCTTTTTATATCCCCAAAATGTCCTTTCATTTGGCGTGCTTGATTCAGAAAAACACTGGTTCCAACTCGCTCGAACATGACTACAAATGATCTAATAAGTTACCTGTAAACTTTGTCCAAACATTTCAAACAACTTTCCTAATCCATCCTTAGGTATCCTAAAACATAAATAATCGATCAAATTTAAGACAGAATATACTGTGTTCAATAGCGAATAAACTCAAAGTGGATGCGAGCTACAGGTCACGCGCCCCAAACAAAAGAGTCCACTTAGCTTGACACTAAATTGACAATCATTCTGAATAGCCGTACTTCTTCATTTCTCAAAGGAAAAACATAAACCAATTTCTAAAGACTGTTGACATCTAGTGGAAGCCATAGGAACTGCAACCAGGTCCCTCATAAATGTAGTTTACCATGGAAACCATAGAAAACACAGTGAACTCCCAAAATAAAATTCCTGGATGTTTTGTCTCTGGGGTTTCACCTGCCAAATAAGTTACGTTATACTCACAGACATACTTTTAACAGTTTTATAAACTTTAGTGTTTTCTGTCCAAATCTACTAATTATATGCATATCCTAGCTTCTGGACCTGAGTAGCAGGCAGTTTACTTTGGGCATGCTTTTCATCTGGACGTCAAAATACCGCCCCCTATCCCAAAGAAGTTAAAAACGTTCTCTCAATTAGGCTTTTCAGTTGAAACATAAATAAAATAAAAGATAACAAGCAAAGTGGGGATTGCATCATTTCCTCAGTATAAATAACTTGCATGAATCTTTTTGCCTATGTTCTTTGCCCAATGCCACATATCAAGCGAGTGATCCACCACTTTGTATTGGCCTGTCTCTGGTTCTGAACATGCACATTATGGTGTGTGATGTTTGAGAATTCAAGTCTGTGCAATTACACAATTTGAATTCCATTGAGAGACGAATTTACTATTGTTGAAATCAGTGGAGGCTTCTCAGAGGAGGACCATCCTCAGTAAATTTCATTAAAAAAAGTAGAACGTTAAAGTTATAATTTTTTGATAAAACTATACTAAATGTAATCACGTCACCAAATAATTGATTAAAACACACTATTTTGCAATGAAGGTCTACATTAGCCTCAACAGCACTCTGTAGGGTAGCACCATGGTGTAGCCGGATGACAGCTAGCTTCCGCCCTTACAAAAAAAGATTCCAGTCAGAGTGCAGTATAACTACAGTATGCCTCAAATACTGCGTCCAAAATTACACTGACTGCAGTTACTGCAGTTTAAAAACGGTGATATTTTTTGTAAGGGAGTCCTCCTCTGGGTACATTGACTTCAGTACAAAACCTAGGAGGCTCATGGCTCTCACCCCTTCCATAGACTTACATAGGTTGGAGGACGTCCTCCGAAGGTTATCAGAGCTCTTGCAGCATACCACCCTGTATCCCACTTTGTGGGGCCCTGTTGGGTTTCCCTAATGGGGCCCGTGGAACAGCCCTTCATTAACCCATATGGGCCCCAGATGGTTAATGAAGAACCATTGATCCACAATACACACACACACACACACACACACACACACACACACACACACACACACACACACACACACACACACACACACACACACACACACACACACACACACACACTTCAAAAGTTTGGGGTCACTTATAAATGTCCTTGTTTTTTAAAGAAAGCACATTTTTTGTCCATTTAAAATAACATCAAATTGAACAGAAATATGGTGTAGATGCTGTTAATGTTATAAATGACTATTGTAGCTGGAAACGGAAGATTCTTTATGGAATATCTACTTAGGCGTACAGAGGCCTATTATCAGCAACCATCACTCCTGTGTTCCAATGGCACGTTGTGTTAGCTAATCCAATTTTATCATTTTAAAAGGCTAATTGATCGTTAGAAAACCCTTTTGCAATTATGTTAGCACAGCTGATTAAAGAAGTAATAAAACTGGCCTTCTTTAGACTAGTTGAGTATCTGGGGCATCAGCATTTGTGGGTTCGATTACAGGCTCAAAATGGCCAGAAACAAAGAATTTTCTTCTGAAAATCGTCAGTCTATTCTTGTTCTGAGAAATGAAGGCTATTCCATGCGAGAAATTGCCAAGAAACTGAAGATCTCGTACAATGCTGTGTACTACTCCCTTCACAGAACAGCACAAACTGTCTCTAGCCAGAATAGAAAGAGTGGGAGGCCCTGGTGCACAACTGAGCAAGAGGACATGTACATTACGGTGTCTAGTTTGAGAAACAGATGACTCACAAGTCCTCAACTGGCAACTTCATTAAATAGTACCCGCAAAACACCAGTCTCAACGTCAACAGTGAAGAGGCGACTCCAGGATGCTGGCCTTACTAAGTGAAGTTACTGCAATTTGGCTTTGTTCCACCATATTTTGACTAAAGTTTCCTCTGTATTTATTCTATAGGGCTCCAATTTCAGGCCATCCCGATCATGACACACATAAACACATTTAGATTGTAGATAGTTATAACGTCCGGCTGTTTAGATTGCTTATGTTTATAAGAACTGAGGTTGCGACGTTCCAATACTTTAGTTTAACTTTACTCAAAAGTCTGCTGGCATTACATGGTTCACATGGCATATCACTCTCACTGCCCGGCTACTGTAAAACATGGAACTGGAATCCCACAGTACGAATACAAAGACTGGATTATGGCATAATGTTCACTACATTGCAATAGTGCACTTTGCTTTTGTATTAAACACATACAGTGGGGCAAAAAAGTATTTAGTCAGCCACCAATTGTGCAAGTTCTCCCACTTAAAAAGATGAGAGAGGCCTGTAATTTTCATCATAGGTACACTTCAACTATGACAGGCCTCTCTCATCTTTTTAAGTGGGAGAACTTGCACAATTGTTGGCTGACTAAATGCTTTTTTGCCCCACTGTAGTTGTTTAATGTCATACAAAGGCAGAGTGCTGTATCAGCAATTCAGGGGTCATGGGTCAGGTCAGTCATCATGGTTAATAGGCATGAAAAATTACTTCATAATAAGATAATACATCAATGCATTATCACTTATCGACCTACAACATATGGCTGGAGAGCAAAAAAACATGAAAGCCATTTTTCTCAGATTAACTGTTTGCGTAGACTGCTCTTTGCTTTTGTAGGGTTCAGGTGGCTGCCCTACACTTTCCCTTAGTTTGCCTCCTGTCCATCCTATCGCCATAGGTACACACCTTCCTGAAAACAATGGCACTATAATTTGCTTTAACCTGTTTTGCCTTACATAGACTTCCTTAAAATATGAAAATGTTCCAATGTGGTTAGCGTAAAAGATGACAAGATAGTTTATCTGAAAGATGAATGTGTGAACTATAAAACAGGTTTGGACATAACTTGTTTTCTGCTTGAAGCAGGGCGTGTTTAAATGAATACTTTTCTCTAACTCTAATCATGATTTCGTGAGAAGTGTTACTGCAGTGAGGGTGTGTTGTTGAAATACTTATTTTAAATGTGACCACAATCGTTCACACCCTAAAAGAAAATGTTCAAATGTAGCCAATGAAGAGGTATTATGTGCACAGCTATAACTTTATGTAACAAAGGCATCCACATTACAGCAAACATCCAAATTAAGTTGCAGGAGTCTTTTTGATTGGGGGATTTCACAATGCTTTACTAAAAGTGCATTGGGAATAGCAGGAATCTAATACAGTAATAAATGCCATTTATGTAGCTGGCGCTTTCTAGTATGCGACCCCAGTGGGAATCGAACCTACAACTCTGGTTTTGCTAGCGCTATACGATTACTAATTAACCCACACAGGACCACTACAATACGTAAGTACAATACAATACTCTAAAATACAATACATGATTACAATACAGGTGGAAGGTGTATGATTGTTATGCCCATGAACGTATTACCCTCCTTCAGGCCATAGATGAGGTATGCAATGACGCCAATCCAGACCACGCAGCCGTCATACCGCTCAGGAAGGAGACGTGTTCTGTCTCCTAGAGAGGAATGTACTTTGGTGTGAAAAGTGCAAATCAATCCCAGAACAACAGCAAAGGACCTTGTGAAGATGCTGGAGGAAACAGGTACAAAAGTATCTATATCCACAGTAAAACGAGTCCTATATTGACATAACCTGAAAGGCCGCTCAGCAAGGACGAAGCCAATGCTCCAAAACCGCCATAAAAGATCCAGATTACGGTTTGCAACTGCACATGGGGACAACTTTTTGGAGAAATGTCCTCTGGTCTGATGAAACAAAAATAGAACTGTTTGGCCATAATGACCATTTTTATGTTTGGAGGTCGACATTTTTCTGAGGTCTTGGCTGATTTCTTTTGATTTTCCCATGATGTCAAGCAAAGAGGCACTGGGTTTGAAGGTAGGCCTTGAAATACATCCACAGGCACACTTCCAATTGACTCAAATGATGACAATTAGCCTATCAGAAGCTTCTTAAGCCATGACACCATTTTCTGGAATTTTCCAAGCTGTTTAAAGGCACAGTCAACTTAGTGTATGTAAACTTCTGACCCACTGGAATTGTGATACAGTGAATTATAAGTGAAATAATCTGTCTGTAAACAATTGTTGGAAAAATTGCTTGTGTCATGCACAAAGTCGATGTCCTAACTGACTTGCCAAAACTATAGTTTGTTAACAAGGCATTTGTGGAGTGGTTGAAAAACTAGTTTTAATGACTCCAACCTAGGTGTATGTAAACTTCCGACTTCAACTGTAAGCCTACAGTAAAGTAGCCTGGAGCCAACTGTTTCTTATCATTCACTGGCCTCGGTCCAGTCACTGCAGATCCTAATAGGGGTTTGTATTACAAGAAGATAGACACCCCATGTGATTTATCTGGGATGAACATAATCTATAAGAATAGGGCTACCTATGTAGAGCCATCAGACACTGTAATATAAACTTCCTCAAGAATATTGAGAGTTATGACACTGTCTAATTGCCTTACCCTTTTAGCTAACCCTTCCCCTAACCTAACCTTAATTTAACCTAACTCCTAAACTTAACCCTAACCTTAACCTAAACCCCTAACCTTACTTACTTACTTACTTTATTGTCCCCATGGGGAAATTGTGTTGCAGTGTCATGTACACGTTTAAAGTTCCATTTAAATACAAAACAAAATTGACAATACAACTTTCATAAGTTCCATACCAATAAAACATAATTGTTTTTTTAAGACTAGCCTGCTGGGCTTACTGAGTCGATAGGAACATTAGCCCGAGCTATTTAGGAGGGATATCACACCTGGCACAAATGATTGTCTGGTTCTGTTTTTCCTGCTGAGGTGTGCCCTATACCTGCGCCCAGAGGGGAGTAGTTCAAAGTCCGGGTACAGGGGGTGGCTTTGGTCTAAAATGATTTTGTGAGCCTTGCGGAGGGCCGTGACCAGATCTCATCCAGGTCTGTCTGTTTGACTCCAGGTACCTTGCTTGCTGTGGTGATAATCATTCTCAGCATATTTCTCTGGCTGACAGTGGCATTGCCAAACCAACAAACCATACAAAAAGTTAAAATACTCTCAATGAAGGATTTGTAAAACAGAGTCAGTATAGAACAGTCTACATTAAATGATCCCAGCTTTTTGAGAAAGTACCGTCTCTGTTGGCTGTTTTTGTAGATCAGGTCTGTACATTTACACCACTGAAGTTTATTGTCCAAGAGGACACCCAGGTATTTATATTCCTCTACAATCTCTATATTCTGACCTCTGATAGATGTTGCAGAGGTAGGTGTTGTACAATTCCTGGTCTATGCACATCTCTTTTGTCTTTTTTGTGTTGAGGATCAAGTGTGATTCCTCACACCACTCTACAAAGTCATCTAGGATCGGGCCATGATGTTCCTCGTCAACATGCAACAGGCTGATCAAGGGAACTTAACAAGGGAACTTATCATCAGGGAACTTAACAAGTAGTCTGTCAGGATGGGAACTAGCACAACTATTAGTGTACAAGATGTACAGGAGTGGGGACAAAACACATCCCTGAGGAGAGCCTGTGTTGGTATTGCGTATGTAACCTTAACCCCTAGCCTATCTAAAAAAAAACAGTTTTGGCTTTATCATTATAAGGTATTGTGTGCAGATTGATGAGGGGAAAAAACTATTTAATCAATTTCAGAATAAGGCTGTAATGTAACAAAATGTGGAAAAAGTGAAGGGGTCTGAATACTTTCCGAATGCACTGTATCATACTAAATGGAGTGTCTCGGATTTGTGTACAGAATCATACCAAATGCTCTGAGACCAGGTTGATCTGATAGTAATCATGCCATTCATAGATGTTGACAGATCCGGGTCTAGAATAAACACAACAAGTTACTTGGAAATCTACTGGGTTCAGCACAGCAGTTGTGACGTTCAGATAATAAAATATAATTTAGAACAAACATACCTCTCTGACATGTAGAATAAGGAACCACATCGTGGTCTTTGGGCTGGCACTGGCCCCTGGGACGTTGTTGACAGGTTCCTGAGATAGACAGTTAGCTCTCACCAATTCAGTCAGTCCTCAGGTGCTAGTTTTCTTTGGAAGGACCATAGCCTGCTAGTCCCTGGTGCAAGTAACTTGTAAGGTTAGAGAGCATAACTTTTAGATCGTGATGGTCAGGGACAGAAGAGATTATAATCACCAATTTTACATTTTAGAGATCATTTGTGTTTACCTAAATCTTTGTGTTAACTGGAAAACTCAACAAATGACAGAGCACATCTTTCAAGTCACAGCAAGCACTGCGAGTGCCAACATGCTGCACGCCAAACCGCAGTGCATTTCCACACACCGTGGCAAACCGTCATTCAGGACAGGTGGGTAGATTTTTTTGGGTGGGGGCTTGCCTGTTTTGCATGTTATTTTGGCATTAATACGTGTCCCATATCAGTTTGCAAACAATGTAAAACACATATATATATATATATATCACTGAGTTAACAAAGCTGCATACAAACATGGTCTCTTTTTTGTTTTCTTCAGTAAGGCAGCACCAAAATGCAGGTGTTTCAGCCTAGCTCAGTGCTTTCTGTGGTGGGTTGGGCAAGCCAGCAGAATATACAGAGCATTGCGTCGTGATTGGCTCAGTGTTCTGTCACTCATGGGGACACTACGTCACCGCCAAGTCTAAGGGGAGACCTGAAAAATTCTGGCCCCTTTGGGTGCTACCATAGAGTTACATTAGAAGTGCCCATCCAAGAAGGCTCAAGGTCATTTGCCACAGACAAAATGATGTCAAATCACATTATATGTACAGTAGCTTTGGTTGGACTGATCATGTCAACATCATACTTTCAAAATCTTAGCTAGCAGTCATCATGATGAATCAAGTCGACAATCTACTGGCAAATCCTTTTTAATCCTTGTCATATGAAGAGAAATAAGGAAGAGAAAATTATAGATAAAACATATCGGTGCTCAGCGGCCATTGGACATAAACATTACACAAGTTGGAAATCATTAAATCAATAATGAGTGGTTTGGAAGGAATCAGTGACAGTGGCTGTGGCTGTGTGGTCCCAAATCTGCGATTTAAGGGGCTCTTTTCCAAATTTAAAATAATAAACATTCAACATTGGCCATGCCATCAATGAAGCACAATTTGTGCCGCGCTCACAACAACTGTTAACTCGGAACTGTGAAAACATGACTTCAGTGAGTTCAAGACAACTGGGAGTTTAGGTTCCGACAGGTCATTGCTGTAGTCTACAGAAAAATGTTATCTTGGTTGTTAAAAAGTTACAGTATAAGATAAAGGATTCACACGCTGGTATAAATTACTACTAAATGACAATAGGACACAAAGCGAGTATAAAGGAGACAACAGTTGAGTTATCTTTTCATGATATTACAGGCTGATGTGCTCACATCTGTGAATTGAATGCCAATTGCGCTGCTTTCGTTTGTCTGGTTTACAGTGAGGGAAAATGTACAGACACATGGCACAGTCCTAGCTAGGCTACTAAAGAGTTGTAGTCTGGCTTCGGTTTTTATTAAAGCTTGACAACTAATGACCGAAAATAAAGCCTGCAACAAAACACCATGCAAAAGAGAAACATGCAGGCCTTTTACAGGAACATTGGAGAAGTAGCCTGGCTACCCAATTTACAGAACAAGAATATAAAGCAACGTGTAAAGTGTTTGGTCCCATGTTTCATAAGCTGAAATAAAAGATCCCAGAAATGTTCCATATGCACAAAAAGCTTATTTCTCTCAAATGAAATATGTTTACACCCCTGTTAGTGAGCATTTCTCCTTTGCCAAGATAATCCATCCCACCTGACAGGTGTGGCATATCAAGAAGCTGATTAAATAGTATGATCATTACGCAGTTGCACCTTGTGCTGGTGACAATAAAAGTCCACTCTAATTGTGCAGTTCAATCACAAAACACAACGCCACAGATTTCTCAAGTTTTGAGGGAGCGTTCAATTGGCATGCTGACTGCAGGAATGTCCACCAGAGCTGTTGCCTGGGAATGTAATGTTAATTTCTCTACTATAAGCCACCTCCAAGTCTTTTTAGAGAATTTGGTAGTACGTCCAACCGGCCTCACAACCGCAGACCACGCGTAACCACACCAGACCAGGACCTCAACATCCGGCTTCTTCACCTGCGGGATCGTCTGAGACCCGCCACCCGGAAAGATTTTGAAACTGAGGACTATTTCTGTCTGTAATAAAGCCCTTTAGTGGGGAAAAACATTCTGATTGGCTGGGCCTGGCTCCGCAGTGGGTGGGCCTGGCTCCCAATTGAGTGGGCCCATTCAAAATCAAATCAAACTTTATTTGTCAGATGTGCCGAATACAACATTTACAATGGAAATAGTCTGGGTGGTCATTTGATTAATTGTTCAGCAGTCTGATGGCTTGATGGTAGAAGCTGTTAAGGAGCCTTTTGGTCTTAGACTTGGTGCTCCGGTATCGCTTGCTGTGCGGTAGCATAGAGAACAGTCTATGACTTGGATGACTGGAGTCTTTCACAATTGTTTGGGCCTTCCTCTGACACTGCCTAGTATTTAGGTCCTGGATGTCAGGAAGCTTGTCCCCAGTGATTTACTGGGCTGTACGCACTACCATCTGTTGCACCTTACGGTCAGATGCCGAGCAGTTGCCATACCAGGCAGTGATGCAACTGGTCAGGATGCTCTCGATGGTGCAGCTGTAGAACGTTTTGAGGATCTGGGAAGCCATGCCAAATCCTTCCAGTCTCCTGAGGAGGAAAAGGTGTTGTCGTGCCCTCTTCACAACTGCCTTGGTGTGTTTGGACCATGATAGTTCGTTTGGATGATGTGGACACGAAGGAACTTGAAACTCTCGACCCGTTCCACTTTAGCCCCGTTGATTTTAATGGAGGCCTGTTCGGCCCTCCTTTTCCTATAGTCCACGATCAGCTCTTTTATCTTGCTCACATTGAGGGAGAAGTTGTCGTGCCTGCACCATACTGCCAGGTCTCTGACTTCCTCCCTATAGACTGTCTCAACATTGTCCAGGATCCAGTTGCAGAGGGAGGTGTTTAGTCCCAGGGTCCTTAGCTTAGTGATAAGCTTTGTGGGCACTATGGTTTTGAACGCTGAGCTGTAGTTAATGAACAGCATTCTCACATAGGTGTTCCTTTTGTCCAGCTTGGAAAGGGCAGTGTGGAGTGCGATTGAGATTGTGTCATCTGTGGATCTGTTGGGGTGGCATGCAAATTGGAGTGGGTCTAGGGTTTATTGGATGATTGTGTTGATGTGAGCCATGAACTGCCTTTCAAAGCAACCAATGTGAGTGCTACGGGGTGGCAATCATTTATGCAGGTTACCTACACTTTCTTGGGCACTGGGACTATGGTGGTCTGTTTGAAACATGTAGGTATTACAGACTCGGTCAGGGAGAGGTTGAAAATGTCAGTGAAGACACTTGCCAGTTGGTCCGTGCGTGCTTTGAGTACACGTCCTGGTAATCCGTCTGGCCCCGCGGCTTTGTGAATGTTGACCTATTTAAAAGGTCTTGCTCACATCGGCTACAGAGATCGTGATCACACAGTCGTCCAGAACAGCTGGTGCTCTCATGCATGCTTCGGTGTTGCTTGCCTCGAAGCGAGCATAAAAGGCATTTAGCTAGTCTGGTAGGCTTGCGTCACTGGGCAGCTCGCGGCTGGGTTTCCCTTTGTAGTCCGTAAAAATGTTCAAGCCCTTGCCACATCCGACGAGCGTCTGAGCCGGTGTAGTATTATTCTATCTTAGTCCTGTATTGACGCTTTGCCTGTTTAATGATTCAACTGAGGGTGTTGTGGAATTATTCAGTCAAAAATTATTCTCAAATACCGGAGCATGTGCGTTTAAATAGACTTTTATTACAATATAACAAAAGCCGAGCTGATTCATGAAGTGACTCCCTTTCCAATCTTGGCACAGACTACTTATACATTTTTCCTCCTTACATCACACTCATAGTGACTCATCCCCTCTGGCATTTAGCCACCATTGTCTTATTGCCTTGCACTAAGTTTAGTTTGGTTTCATATTAGGTCATGGAACTCATAGAGCCACAGAAATAGTTCAAAAATTGACGTGTACTCGCCTTAAGCCAGGTTCATGCATGTAGGACCATAGTAACAGTCCTTGGAACTTTACAGAAATAACCATACATGTCATCCTGCTAACTCCTCTGAAAGGGACAACCATGTTCTGGAAAAGACCCAAGAGGTGTAACCATTGCAACAGTACATAGTTGGCCATAACACAGTTACAGGAATAATCAGTCGTGTCCACACTCCAGACAGGTGCATGTCTAATGGTGTCTAATGACCCAGAGCACATATAGAGTGCACTAGTTTTGCTGGCTCCTTCTGAAATAAATAATTGCCACTTAGGTAATGAAAAATTTACAATAAGGGCATAGCAGGATTTCTTATAAGCGTCCAGATTAGTGTCCTGCTCCTTGAAAGCGGCAGCTCTAGCCTTTAGCTTGGTGCGGATGTTGCCTGTAATCCATGGTTTCTGGTTGGAAATGTACGTGTGGTAACTGTGGGGACGACGTCATAGATGCACTTATTGATGAAGCCGGTGACTGAGGTGATATACTCCTCAATGCCATTGGATGAATCCCAGAACATATTCCAGTCAGTGCTAGCAAAACAGTCCTGTAGAATAGCATCCGCGTCATCTGACCACTTCCATATTGAGCGAGTCACTAGTACTTCCTGCTTTAGTTTTTGCTTGTAAGCAGGAATCAGGAGGATAGAATTATGATCAGATTTGCCAAATGGAGGGCAACGGAGAGCTTGGTATGCATCTCTGTGTGTGGAGTAAAGGTGGTCTAGATTCTTTTCCTCTGGTTGCACATGTGACATGCTGGTAGAAATGAAGTAAAACGGATTGAAGTTTGCCTGCATTAAAGTCCCCGGCCACTAGGAGTGCCGCTTCTGGATGAGCATTTTCTTCTTTGCTTATGGCCTTATTCAGCTCGTTGAGTGTGGTCTTAGTGCCAGCATCGGTTTTTGGTGGTAAATAGATGGCTACGAATAATATAGATGAGAACTCTCTTGGTAGATTGTGTGGTCTACAGCCTATCATGAGGTATTCTACCTCAGGCGAGCAATACTTCCAGACTTTTTAAATATTAGACATTACACACCAGCAGTTACTGACAAATAGACACACATCCCCGCTCCTTGTCTTAGCAGACGTAGCTGCTTTGCCCTGCCGATGCACGGAGAAGCCAGCCAGCTCTATATTATCCGTGTCGTTGTTCATCCACATCTCGGTGAAACATAAGAAATGACAGTTTTTAATGTTCCGTTGGTAGGATAGTCTTAATCGTAGATCGTCCAGTTTGTTTTTCAATGATTGCATGTTGACCAATAATATGGAGGGTAGCGGTGGTTTATCTACTCTGCCATTTCTTCATGCTGATGACGGGGATTTGGGGCTTGTCTTGACAAAGCAATATATCCTTCGCGTCAGACTCATTAAAGAAAAATTCTTTGTCCATTTTGAGGTGATTAATCGCTGTTCTGATGTTTTAGAAGCTTTTTCCGGTCATAAGAGACAGTAGCAGCAACATTATGTACCACATGAGTTACAAAATAGCACAGTTGGTTAGGTGCCCGTAAAACAGCAGCCATCCCCTCCGGCCATTATATTTCACAATAATGTGAAATCCATAGATTAGGGCCTAATGAATTTATTTCAATTGACTGATCTCCTTTTATGAACTGTAACTCAGTAAAATTGTTGAAATTGTTGCGTTTATATATATTTTTCAGTATACAAGACATTCTGAGTGCGCCATACAGCAATGCATTCAATTGCACCGGTAATCCATGCAGTGCAAAACATTTCTTTAACATGTTTCTGTTTTTTGAAGTTATTAATAAATACTTTTTGATAGGGCCGCAGTATATTATGCGCATCTGCAAGCATAGCAGCAAAGGCTGGACAAGTATTATTTATCTTTTTTAAAAATCTTTTGTTTTAATATGTTAAAATGCTATATACAGCATCCTATATACATACAGTAAGTGGACATTAGAAATTATATTTTTTTCTAATAAAATAATGGCCAGTTTGGGTTGCAGTTGCATGCAAGTTTTAAAAAACAAAAAAAACATAGTAGACTTTGTCTGACCCGTGAAATCATGGTGTTTTTTCAAATGCATGGGGGAAAGATCCCCGGAGGGAAAGATCCTGAATCTCCTCATTTCCCCCCAGCAAAATGATCCTACACTTAGGCTATTGTTTATATGTGTATTTCACACTATGTTGAGGTAAACATCGGAGTATAATGCTTGTATGGATATCAACCCCAATACATGCTCATGTCATTGTCACCAATCAACTGCATTACAGTTAAAAATGACTTTGTCTACCACCACCGATTTCTGTATGCTAGCTATGCTACCAGATTATACGAACGGGGTATAGCATTTAGCAGTCACTTCTTCTAAACCTGAAAAGGGACAACTTTTAAATGTTAAGCAGCAAAAACATCCAAATATATCCAAACGGGACCTTAGTAACCACATTGCGGGCCTTTTACAATACATCAATCATGATGGATTTGACAGATATCCACTTTGTTAGATCAGATTTGTTGAATGTGCACCAATCCAGGATCCTTCTCTACCCCCTACAGTCTGCATTCCATTGACCTCTTTACTGCATCTAACATTCCAACTTGTCTCAGTATTCCTTTGTCAACCTGTGAACATTCTATTGTCTAGACTCCCATACAACAAAATATATAAAAGTGTGAAAGGGTATCATATATACATTTGATCATGGGCTTGTGGGGAACAATTTAATACCATCAAACCTTTGCCACCCAAAAGTGGACACATTTTTCAGCTGGCCCATAGCCTATGTTGGATACAATGCTGCGGCTGTGAAAAAAATATGGAAAAAGAAAGGCATTTTGTTGATTTACTTGAATTGACTTTGAAATGATATGGGTTTATCCTAATCCAAATTTTTAAGCACCCTATATTTTTGTGTCGTGCAACACCAAAAAACACTGCAATAAAGAGTCAACACCATAAATTAACACATTGACAAAGTCGCTGGAGGAAATAGAACTCAGCTAAAAAATACATTTCCTTTTTCAGGACCCTGTCTTTCAAAGATCATTTGTAAAAATCCAAATAACTTCACAGATCTTCATTGTAAAGCGTTTAAACACTGTTTCCCATGCTTGTTCAATGAACCATAAAAAATTAACAATTAAGGTCTCAGTTATGAAAACTTAGGACACTAAAGAGTCCGTTCTACTGACTCTGAAAAACACCAAAAGAAAGATGCCCAGGGTCCCTGCTCATCTGCGTGAACGTGACTTAGGCATGCTGCAAGGAGGCATGAGGACTGCAGATGTGGCCAGGGCAATAAATTGCAATGTCCGTACTGTGAGACCCCTAAGACAGCACTACAGGGAGATAGGACGGACAGCTGATTGTCCTCGCAGTGGCAGACCACGTGTAACAACACCTGCACAGGAACGGTACATCCGAACATCACACCTGGGGACAGGTACAGGATGGCAACAACAACTGCCTGAGTTACACCAGGAATGCACAATCCCTCCATCAGTGCTCAGACTGTCCGCAATAGGCTGAGAGAGGCTGGACTGAGGGTTTGTAGGCCTGTTGTAAGGCAGGTCCTCACCAGACATCACCGGCAACAACGTCGCGAATGGGCACAAAACCACCGTCGCTGGACCAGACAAGACTGGCAAAAAGTGCTGTTCACTGACGTATCGCGGTTTTGTTTCACCAGGGGTGATGGTCGGATTTGCATTTATCGTCAAAAGAATGAGCGTTACACAGAGGCCTGTTCTCTAGAGCGGGATCGATTTGGAGGTGGAGGGTCCATCATGGTCTGGGGAAGTGTGTCACAGCATCATCGGACTGAGCTTGTTGTCATTGCAGGCAATCGCAACGCTGTGCGTTACAGGGAAGACATCCTCCTCCCTCATGTGGTACCCTTCCTGCAGGCTCATCCTGACATGACCTTCCAGCATGACAATGCCACCAGCCATACTGCTCATTCTGTGCGTGATTTCCTGCAAGACAGGAAGGTCAGTGTTCTGCCATAGCCAGCAAAGAGCCTGGATCTCAATCCCATTGAGCACGTCTGGGACCTGTTGGATCGGAGGGTGAGGGCTAGGACCATTCCCCCCAGAAATGTCCGGGAACTTGCAGGTGCCTTGGCGGAAGAGTGGGGTAACATCTCACAGCAACAACTGGCAAATCTGGTGCAGTCCATGAGGAGGAGATGCACTGCAGTGCTTAATGCAGCTGGTGGCCACACCAGATACTGACTGCTACTTTTGATTTTGACCCCTCCCCCCCTTTGTTCAGGGACACATTATTCCATTTCTGTTAGTCACAAGTCTGTGGAACTCGTACAATTTATGTCTCAGTTGTTGAATCTTGTTATGTTCATACAAATATTTACACATGTAAAGTTTGCTGAAAATAAACAGTTGACAGTGAGAGGACGTTTCTTTTTTTGCTGAGTTTAGCAGCAGTTTTACGGGCTCCTGAACAATTGTGCTATTTTGTGTTTTTTTGGGGGCTGATCTGTTTTCTTCATAATGTTTCCGCCACTGTTTCCTATGACCGAAAAGAGCTTCTGGACCTCAGAACAGCGAACACTCAATTTTGAATATTACTTCAATGAGTCGGTGGCGAAGGACCTACTGCTCATCCCGAACCAGGCTCAAATCCCAAACACTCGAAAAAGGAACAGGCGATGTTATACAGGCCGGCATGCGGGATACCCGATGAGAATTCGTCGGCAAGTGGATAAACCGCCTCTACCATCTGTTCTATTGGCAACCGTGAAATCGCTGAGAATAAACTGGACAAGCTCTGTTCAAGACTATCGTAGCAACATGATCTGAAGAACTGTAATATCCTATGTTCCTCAGAGTCGTGACTAAACACGCACATGGAAAATGTAAATCCAGCTGTTTTTTCTATGCATTGGCAGGACAGAACGGCAGCGTAGGGTAAAATGAAGGGAGGGTTGTGTTTCTCTTTGTTAACAAAGCCTGGTGCCAATCTCTAATATTAAGGAAGTCTCGAGGTTCTGCTCGCCTGAGTTAGAATACCTCAGCTGTAGACGACACTATTTACCACCACAAACCGATGCTGGCACTAAGACCGCACCCAATGTGCTGTATAGGGCCATAAGCAAACACAAAAATGCTCACCCAGAAGCAGCGCTCCTAGTGGCCTGTGATTTTAATGCAGGAAAACTGAAATCCTTCTTTCCTAATGTCTACCAGCTTGTCACCTATGCAAATAAAGGCAAAAAAGCTCTAGATGATCTTTGCCCCACACACAGAGACGCATACAAAGCTCTCCCTCATCCTCCATTTGGCAAATCCGACCATATTTATATCCTCCTAATTTCTGCTTACAAGCAAAAACACAAACAGGAAGTGTCAGTGACCGGCTCAATACGGAAGTGGTCCAATGAAGCGGATGCTAAGCTTCAGGACTGTTTCGCTAGCACTGATTGGAATATGTTCTGGGATTCATCTGAGGGCATTAAGAAATTGACCAAATCAGTCACTGACCTCATTAATAAGTGCAACGATGACGTCGTCCCCACAGTGACCGTGTGTGTCACCCTTGTATTTTCTTGGAACCAGGTAGGACAGTGGGCTAGGGTTTAGAGTGTGTTAGGAAGGATTAGGTGTGTAGAAGAGGAGGGACCTTTTGTTTATTTTCATTACTTGGACCCCGATCCCAAACATTCCCTTCTCTTACCTTCCCTTGTTGTGGTTGTTAGTTTTTGTTTTCTTACTGATTTCTTTATGGGTGTTTTATATTGTTTATTTAATTACTTCACTAAACATCCCCTGAGGGCTAAAATTGAGTTCTGGTTGTGGTCTGATTATTATAGCTCATTACACCCTACAATTTTTTCCCCTTTCATCTGGTTTACCTGGTGTGTTTAGGCCCAGGCATTTACATCTCCTCCTCAGACGAACTACACCCGAGGGGAGAACGTAATACAGATTAAAAAAGGAAAGCCAGCCGCAAGCTGCCAAGTGACACAAGCCTACCAGACGAGCTAAATGCCTTCTATGCTCGCTTTGAGGCAAGAAACACTGAACCATGCATGAGAGTACCAGCTGTTCCAGTTGACTAAGACCTTTAAACAGGTTAATTAACATTCACAAAGCCGCAGGGCCAGACAGATTCCCAGGGCCCGTACTCAGAGCATGCTCTAACCAGCTGGCAAGTGTCTTCATTGACATTTTCAACCTCTCCCTGACCCATTCTACAATAACTACATGTTTCAAGCAGACCACCATAGTCCCTGTGCCCAAGAACGCCAAGGTAACCTGTCTAAATGACTTTTGCCCCGTAGCACTCACATCTGTTGCCATGAAAGGCTGGTCATGGTCACATAAACACCATCATCGCAGACACCCTGGAAACACTGCAATTCGCATACTGCCCCAACAGATCCACAGATGACGCAATCTGTATTGCGCTCCACACTGCCCTTTTCCCACCTGGACAAAACAAACACCTATGTGAGAATGCTTTTCATTGACTACAGCTCAGCGTTCAACACCATATTGTCCTCCAAGCTCATCACTAAGCTAAGGAACCTGGGACTAAACACCTCCCTCTGCAACTGGATCCTGGACTTCCAGATGGGCCGCCCCCCCGGTGGTGAGGGTTGGCAACGACCCTCAACACGGGGGCTCAACAAAGGTGTGTGCTTAGTCCCCTCCTGTACTCCCTGTTCACCCACACCTACATGACCGCACACGACTCCAACACTATCAATAAGTTTACCGATGACACAACGGTGGTAGGCCTAATCATCAATGACAATTAGACAGCCTATAGGGAGGAGGTCATAGACCTGTTAGTGTGGTGCCAGGACATCAACCTCTACCTCAATGTCAGCAAGAGAAAGGAGCTGATTGTGGACTACAGGAAACGGATGGCCGAGCTCACCACCATTCACATCGACGGGGCTGTAGTGTAGCGTGTCAAGAGCTTCAAGTTCTTAGGTGTCCACATCACCAAGGACCTATCATGGTCCAAACACACCAACACAGTCATGAAGGGACGACACGGCCTCTTTCCCCACAGGAAGCTAAAAAGATTTGGCATGGGCCCTCAGATCCTCAAAAAAGTTCTACAGCTGCACCATTGAGAGCATCTTGACTGGCTGCATCACCGCTTGGTATGGCAACAGCTTGGCATCCGACCGTAAGGTGCTACAGAGAGTATAGCCCAGTACATCACTGTGGCCGTGCTCCCTACCATCAAGCTCACCACTATGCCAAGCGGTGTCAGAGGAAGGCCCTAAAAATTGTCAAAGATTCCAGCCACCGAAGTCATAGGCTGTTCTTTCTCCTACGCATAGCAAGCGGTACCAGAACACCAAGTCTGGAACTTAAAGGCTCCTGAACAGCTTCTACCCCAAGCCATAAAACTGCTGAACAGATAATCAAATGGCTACCCTGACTATTTGTATTGACCAATTTTTTTTGCACTGGCTCTATGCACACTCACTGGACTCTACCTACAAACTCACATACTGCCACTCCAACACACACACTCACATACACACACACTCACACAACATACACACATAGACGCACTTTCACATAATACATGTCTAGACTATAGTGACCCATCCACTTAGCTAGATGTGGCTGTGGGGTGGTTATAGCATTTCTTTCACATGACCCATCAATTTAGTGTGTCTGGGTATGCATCAGCTCTTCGTTATTAAATATTGATAAAAATATTGTATCTGGACACTTTCTATTTTTGATATTGTCACGAACCAGCTCGAAGTTCGTAACAAAAAGGGAGACAACGTGGAGATAAGGAATAACAAAATATATTTATTAACCCAGCTCCGCCCACCGACATCCTATTAAGGAAAACAAGAGCAAAGAGAAAGAATTCGGCAGACAGAGTGGGAGGGTTGTCAACCCCCCCCCATAAAACCGGGGAGCAACAAGGACCCCGGACACCATACCAGTCACACAACAAATTGACCCAGCCTCTGCGCCCAAAATTGATGAGGAGGTTACGTGTTCACACGTCCACTTGCCCCAGCCAACCTCGTCCCACCAGACCTCAGCGACCTTTGCGGACAGGAAGCAACCTTTAAGAGGAAAGAAGAAAACGAGACCAGAAGGGAACAGACAGAAGCGACATAACAGGACAATACCAAACAAAATAACAATATGGACCTTGAAACTTGGCTTGAAAAGGAGAACCAACAATTGGCAGCAGAGCAAGAACCTGGTCACCTGGACTAAAGTGACGAGGCTCAGTTCGCCGATCAAATATGCCCTTCATCCTCTCCTGTGAAGATGATAGCTTCTCATTAGCCCTTTCACCAGCAGTGTACAGGCGTCGACGGAAATCACACACATAAGATAACAGGGACTGTTAGATAGAAGTCCACGCACCCTATGTCCAAACACAAGGTCATTTGAACTGAAGGGTCGTCACGATACTGGGAGGGTCGTCACAATATTGCTACTATGCAAATATGCAAGTAACCATTTCTCTGTACTGTGTATGCCTTCTGTATCTTGTGCATAGGAAAAATAAAGTCTGATTTTATTTGATATATTCTGTGGTTACCAGAGGCAATAATGTGAAGAACAACATGACCTGCACCAAAGTCAGATTAGGATATAGGCCAACTAGATAAAGTGTATTTTTACCTCAAGTTTTTCCTTATTGTAGGCTACTACTTTTACCACTGTTAGTCTTGAAATCTTTGTTTACTACACTACCTTACTCACTCTGTTTAGAACATGGCCTCATACAGTGAGGGAAAAAAGTATTTGATCCCCTGCTGATTTTGTGCGTTTGCTCACTGACAAAGAAATTATCAGTCTATAATTTTTGAATTAATATAACATATTTGTCGCCAGACCCACTGGCTCCAGGTCATCTATAAGTCTATGCTAGGTAAAGCTCCACCTTATCTCAGCTCACTGGTCACTATAACAACGCCCACCCGTAGCACGCGCTCCAGCAGGTATATCTCACTGGTCATCCCCAAAGCCAACACCTCCTTTGGCTGCCTTTCCTTCCAGTTCTCTGCTGCTAGTGACTGGAACGAATTGCAAAAATTGCTGAAGCTGGAGACTTATATTTCCCTCACTAACTTTAAACATCAGCTATCTGAGCAGCTAACCGATCGCTGCAGCTGTACATAGTCCATCTGTAAATAGCCCACCCAATCTACCTACCTCATCCCCATATTGTTTTTATTTACTTTTCTGCTCTTTAGCACGCCAGTATTTCTACTTGCACATCATCATCTGCTCATCTATCACTCCAGTGTTAATCTGCTAAATTGTAATTTCTTCTCTACTCTGGCCTATTTATTGCCTTAACTCCCTTATCTTACCTCATTTGCACACACTGTATATAGACTTTTCTATTGTGTTATTGACTGTATGTTTGTTTATTCCATGTATAACTTTGTGTTGTTGTTTGTGTCGCACTGCTTTGCTTTATCTTGGCCAGGTTGCAGTTGTAAATGAGAACTTGTTCTCAACTAGCCTACCTGGTTAAATAAAGGTGAAATAAAAAAAAACAGAAGTTATATTAAATTTATAGTGGGGGAAAAAAAATGTTTTCAGCAAACCTACAGTGGAAGTCGGAAGTTTACATACACTTAGGTTGTAGTCATTAAAACTCGTTTTTCAACCACTCCACAAATGTCTTGTTAACAAACTATAGTTTTGGCAAGTCGGTTAGGACATCTACTTTTTCTAAAAAAAAAAATCACATTTTTACAACAATTGTTTACAGACAGATTATTTCACTTATAATTCACTGTATCACAATTCCAGTGGGTCAGAAGTTTACATACACTAAGTTGACTGTGCCTTTAAACAGCTTGGAAAACTTCCAAAAAATTATGTCATGGCTTTAGAAGCTCCTGATTGGCTAATTGACATAATTTGAGTCAATTGGAGGTGTACCTGTGGATGTATTTCAAGGCCTACCTTCAAACTCAGTGCTTCTTTGCTTGACATCATTGGAAAATCAAAAGAAATCAGCCAAGACCTCCTAAAAAAATTGTCGACCTCCACAAGTCTGGTTCATCTTTGGAAGCAATATCCAAACCCCTGACGGTACCACGTTCATCTGTAAAAACAATAGTGCGCAAGTATAAACACCGTGGGACCATGCAGCCGTCATACCGCTCAGGAAGGAGACGTGTTCTTTCTCCTAGAGAGGAATGTACTTTGGTGCGAAAAGTGCAAATCAATCCCAGAACAACAGCAAAGGACTTTGTGAAGATGCTGGAGGAAACAGGTACAAAAGTATCTATAACACCATCCCAACCGTGAAGCACGGGGGTGGCAGCACACTGTTGTGGGGGTGCTTTGCTGCAGGAGGGACTGGTGCACTTCACAAATAGATGGCATCATGAGGCAGGAAAATTATGTGGATATATTGAAGCAACATCTCAAGACATCAGTCAGGAAGTTAAAGCTTGGTCGCAAATGGGTCTTCCAAATGGACAATGACCCCAAGCATACTTCCAAAGTTGTGGAAAAATGGCTTAAGGACAACAAAGTCAAGGTATTGGAGTGGCCGTGACAAAGCCCTGACCTCAATCTTATAGAAAATCTGTGGGCAGAACTGAAAAAGTATGATTGAGCAAGGAGGCCTACAAACCTGACTCAGTTACACCAGCTCTGTCAGGAGGAATGGGCCAGAATTCCCCCAACTTATTGTGGGCAGCTTGTGGAAGGCTACCTGAAATGTTTGACCCAAGTTAAACAATTTATAGGCAATGCTACCAAATACTAATTGAGTGCATGTAAACTTCTGACCCACTGGGAATGTGACGAAAGAAATAAAAGCTGAAATAAATAATTCTCTCCACTATTATTCTGACATTTCACATTCTTCAAATAAAGTGGTGATCCTAACTGACCTAAAACAGGGATTTTTTTACTAGGATTAAATGTCAGGAATTGTGAAAACTGAGTTTAAATGTATTTGGCTAAGGTGTATGTAAACTTCCGACTTCAACTGTATCCAGGGGCGGAAATCCCGGGGGGGACGGGGGGACACGACCCCCCCCCCATCCTGGGAAAAATATGATTTGTCCCCCCCAATATATCACTGAAACATAACTATGTAATTTAAATAATATTAATAATACGCAATGAAAGCAATTGTGCTGATTATAGACACTTAATAGCTTGTTTTTAAGTTTCAAAAGATTGTGACCCCCCCACCCTTTGCCTCACAATGGTTTGATCCACTGCCAGTTCCTTAGCTTGCGAGGTAACGTAGAGGTCGTATCTACTGTCTGAAAGGCACTCAATGCACGTAACTGACGTGAGGTTAATCCAGTCAATCGCGCACACAAACTAGCTGAATATGCAGAGCTAGCGCGCAAATATTAACTATTAAGCTAGCTAGTACCTATTCCATTTATGTGGGATCGTCAAAGATGGAATCTTTGCTATTGTAAATTTATTCCAAGATCAGCATGCATGTAAGTTAGTGCTTCAAAGTCCCTGTGATAAGGTTAGCAATAAACTGAACAGAACTACACTCTCTTCTACCATTGTTTTAAATATATTTAATGGTCTCGTTGCAAAAGCTAAATTGTCGCAAGGGAACTTTTATTTATATATTTTATTTCACCTTTATTTAACCTGGGTAGCAAAGATTATAGCAAACACCACTGAATTGGTGCTCGCTAGCTTTGAAAATTCAGCTATTGTTAGAAGCCAGCCAATATGAAACAAACGATTAAAATTACAAAATGTTGCAGCATATGTTGTGTAAATGGTGAACTCATACAGCTGTCAACTCTTGTCACTGTAAATAACCTACATACTGTGTGTGTGTAGCCAACCAGGTAGAAAAATTGCAGAAAAATGGCAGAAAAAAGACGGACATCAGAGTATTTTTCGGTACACCAAAACGCAAAGTAAGAACCCTCGTAGCCTAATATCTCAAAGACTAGTTGATAAAATGTTCATAAGAAAGAAATGAAATTCTAATGAAAATGTTTCACAATGATGTCATTAGGCAGAGCAGGCAACAGATGGCACACAGACAGCAGAGTTGGGGACAGATATGCAGGGACAGACTGGCAGAGACAGGGAGTCTCAGGTAAGTTTGTTGAGTCTTTGTTTGGCAACATTATGAAAGGTTCTCAATTTTTTTTACTTGTAAAATAGGAACATAATTGGAAAATGCCATGGATACCCCCACTCTCAAATTAAACTGGTGACTGAACTAAGATTTGTTAAAGGCAATGGTATTGCTGTTGTGATTAGTTGTGTAGTTTTGGGTACCGGCCATATTAAACGTAGGCTATGTGTTACAGCACTACTTTTGGTGTCCCCCTCAGGAATTGCTCTTGAGAAAATGTAATGTAATTGTCCCCTCCAAAGTTGATATCAGATTTTCGCCCCTGACTGTATCTTAACAGTCCTGGTATTTTCTTAATGTGGTGTGGTACGTGAGTGATGGTGCGAGAAACTGGGATAGTCACCTGTAAGGCTACTACTCTCAGTAGAACCCTTTTTCTTTAAGAGTGTTGGTCACAGGTAGCGTATAAAAGCGACTCCACCTTGCGCCTGCGGCTTTCCTGTTGATTGGTTAGCGTGCAAGACAAGAGAGAGCCTACGCCTCATTCGTGTACTCGAGCGATCAGAAATAGGATGTAATACCGACTTTATTCTAGGAGGAAAATTCTAACGAATCATTTTACAGGTTTGAATTCATACATTTAACTTTGTGTATTGATAAGATACATACAAAATAACACGAGGGTCTTGCCGAGTTAAAAATGTGACTGATTATAATTCAAAATAGCTCACGTAAACTATACGGATTAATATGTTTTGCCTTTATAAATGTTTGTCCTATATGTACAGGCCTTTTGGTTGAATGAATGGGTGCGTTTGACTTCAACATAGAAATTTTCTTTCGACAAACTTCGTATATGCTACTTTTAGCCTACTCTTGTTTGTGTTGCTAAAATGTCAGTGTTGTAGCCTAGATGATCATCTGATGTTGTAATATACTATTGTTATTTCGATTAAACACATTGTTATTTTTAAATTAAATACTGTGTCTGTTGGTATTGGCGTAAACTATTTGTCCTTTTGCTAAAATTAACATGATCATAATGCAATTCACTCCCGTTTTGGACTCTTGAGCTTAATGTTTAATATGACAAATTAAATGTATTTCAAAAGAAAAAAGTTAATAAATGTATATAGGAAATAAATACAAAGTAGCCTCCATGATTAATCAAATAGGCTACAACGAAATTGTAAATGAAACGAAAAGTGTGTTAATACATTTAAACTTGCGTTTGATGTATTGCATGTTATTAATTCCTTATTAGCCTAAATGTATAACTATTCTTAGGTTTGTATTATCAACATTATTACGTTTAACTTTTTGATTTTAATTCAAAATAGCCCACATATACTACCGATTAATATTTGCAATTATTTCCCAAAAATGTTTGTCCTATAAAGCCCTTTATAGGCTAGGCTACATTCTATTTAACATATTAGTAGATATTTTCTTTCGACAGAATTCATATACTTTTAGGCTACTATTTTGTTTGCTTTGCTAAAATAATGTCAGTGGTGTAGCCTATATGACAATCTGATTTTGTAATATAGGCTACTGTTTTGTAATATAGCCTAACCCTTATTTCCCATTCGATTAAACTAAATTGTTAAATTTAGAAATGAAATGTATGTCGATATTGGCGTAGGCTGTTTGTTTATCCTTTTGATAGGCTAATATTAACATTGTCATAATACCATTCACTCCCCTTTTGGCTTAATATTTAATATGCCAAATTTAATTTATTTCAAAAGACAAAAGTCAATAAATGTAGATAGGAAATAAATACAATAAAGTAGCCTCCATGATTAAACAAATAGGCTACAACGAAATTGTAAATGAAACGAAAAGTGTGTTAATACCTTTCAACTTGCGTTTGATGTTGTATAGCATATATTTGATTAATTCCTTATTAGCCTAAATGTAAAAAAAAAAAAATACATCATTATTACGTTGTAAAGTAGGCTATAAATAGGGCCATGATCACACTGTCATTCATATCAGCCTACTTTGTTTAGGGCTTCAGCGTAATAACAGTATGTGAATATCACAACCGAAAAATTAAAGTTAGCATTATTTGATCAGAGTGAGAGATGGATTCGCAGACTAAGGCTGAGCCGATGCGCGTGCTCGTCACGGGCGGATCCGGATTGGTCGGGAAGGCCATCGAGCACGTGGTGAAACAAGAAGGCGGCTGTCTCGAGGGCGAGCAGTGGACCTTCCTGTCCTCCAAAGAGGCCAACCTCGTGTAAGTTATGTCACATGAACTTCATATTCTCAGCAGAGCTGGTCTGAGGCTTGGTCGTTGCAGATAAAAATTGCCTAGCCTATATACAAGAGATGTCATGATCCCATATTCTCCATGCCCGAGAAACACCAGCATGTATGTTCTACATAACATATTTCTATAGGAAATGTATGTCATGTTGCACTGTATGAAATCCTGTTATGACCCTTTACATCTGGGGCTGGTTTTGTGGTTCCAACAGGAACGAAATAGTTCAAATTAACCCCCCAAATAAGTTCACTCATGGAAAAATAATTATATTCTATTCTCTGCTATTCTATTATTTGATATTATATTCTATAGATATATAGATTGATGTATAGATAGATACAGTATATAGATAGAGTTTCTATATAGTTCCTGTTGGAACCACATTAAATGTTTAGCTACTTACATTCGTGCATGCATACTTTTATGAGATTGATGTGTTTCCCATTAAATGGGATGATGATGATGATGATGACAGTTGTTCTGCCAGAGATCTACAACAGACAAGAGCAGTGTTTGAGAAGTATCGGCCCACCCATGTAATCCACCTGGCTGCCAAGGTGGGAGGACTCTATCTTCACATGAAGGAGAACCTACACTTTCTGGTGAGCTTACCTAACTACCCAGTTTGTTTCAATACCTAGGCTATACGTTTCTGTCCTAAAGTACATTTGTGCAATCAGAGATGGGACCAGAAATTCGGAACGGGCATTTCTAACTCACTGGCCCATTTTTTGCCTGGCGGCTCCAATTGTTAACCAAATAATGATCTTTGTGTACAAAACCCCCAGTTTAGACAGGCTGATGGGCTGAAGATGGAACCAGCCTATCTGACATTTTGCCTGAACTGCCTAAAGGCCAGTCCGTGAAATGGTTTGTCTTATCTAGCTACCGGTTGAATGCACCGACTGGAAGCAGCTCTGGAAAAGATCTTCTGCTGAATGACCTAAATAGAAATGTCCATGTTCGCCTGGCCGGGCAACTAGGCTGAAATTCAATTGAATTTATCAAAGCGAAGTTTACACAGTGACTTTGTTGGCAAATGTATTAATCTTAATTCCAAAAGGGTATTAATCCATCAGTTTATTATTGAATTTTTTATTTAATTCTTTATTTAACTAGGCAAGTCAGTTAAGAACAAATACGTATTTACAATGACGGACTACAGCGTAATAACATTTTGTGATTATCACAACTGAAAAAATAAAAGTTAGCATTGTTTGAGTGAGAGATGGATTCGCAGACAAAGGCTGAGCCGATGTGCGTGCTCATCACGGGCTGAGTGTTAGTGAGGAGTGTTTACAGGGGAGCTTCTTATCACTGTCTCCAAATGCAGTCTTTGAGTTTGTGTAAAAACAAGTTATTGTGTAAAGTCGCAATACAGGTTTGTACTTGAATTGAGACAATGGTGTTTTGCCTTCACAGAGGGACAACCTTCGCATCAATGACAACGTGCTGCAGACGTCTCACGAAAGGGGCGTCACCAAGGTGGTGTCCTGTCTGTCCAGCTGCATCTTTCCTGACAAGACCACATACCCTATCGATGAGAGCATGGTTAGTTTAACAACCAGTAAGACCATATCAATGAGAGCATGTTGTGTTTAACCTTAATACTAAAATACTATGGTGGCATTAAATGGCACCCAATTCCCTATATAGTGCATTATTTTTAACCAGAGCCCTAATGACCTTGGTCAAAAGTAGGAGTTCAACAGTATAAAGTGCCATTTGGGACTCAACCTAGAAAGTGCCCAAGGACAGTAGAACTACTGTATGTTTGGGAACCTCTTGCCCTCCAAACTGTGATGTTTAATAAAAGCTGGTGTATGATCACTCATGCTTTCTTCCCCTTCCCACAGATCCACAATGGGCCTCCACACGACTCGAACTTTGGCTACTCCCATGCCAAAAGAATGATTGATATCCAGAACAGGTGAGCTGGTGACTAAACTGTTACCTGTGCAGGTACATTAGCACACATTTGAAAGACCCACTCCAGCCTCCCTAGCACCTCATTTATCACCTGATGAACTTAACAAAAGATGCATTTCTGTAGCTGGTGCAGGTCCCTCATTACATGGCACAGCCCAGCATAGCACATAATGTTCTGAGAACCATATGTTTCTTATGTGGGAATTTCAGTACTTTAGCATAACATTTCCTACAGGTTTCCTCGTGGTTCTATTTAAAGTTATGCTCTCAGAAAGTTAAGAAACAACGTTCTTCTGTGGGAATTTCAGAATTTCAGCATAATGTTTCCTACAGGTTTCCTCATGGTTCTATTTAAAGTAATGTTCTCAAATTGTTCAGAGAACATTAAGAAACAACGTTATTATGTGGGAATTTCAGTACTTCAGCGTAACGTTTCCTACAGGTTTCCTCATGGTTCTATTTAGTAATATTCTCAGAACATTAAGAAAACTTTCCATTAAAACCACAAGAGCGTTCTAAAAATGTTATTTATTAACATATACATTCCGTTCTCAGCGTCAACAAAACTCTCTCTATCCTCTATCTTGTTAAGTGAGTTCAGGAAGTGGCCTCACCCACTAATTGTCCACACCTGATCTTTATGAGTGCTTGTTTCCTTTGAAATGGGGTCTGTTTGAATAGACTAAAATACACAGCTTTGTATAAGTTACAAAACATGCCATGCTAGCTCCAACCTGGTGGTGCCGGTGGACTGATTCCATGGATAGCAAACATAAGATCGTAGGTTCAAATCTTATAGGCTCCGTGTGACAATAAAAAAGGGATGTGTTTGCATGATTAATGCCTAAGCAATTTAATTTCCATGTGTCCCATCTGTGCTTGGTGTTCAAAACAGTTAACCTAAGCTAGCAGTGTTATTAAAAGTCTTATTGAAACATGTTCTCAGAACGTTATTCAATTACCTTCAAATAACCTATAATTTCATTATCAGAACATTAATAAAACCTCACAGGAAAACTTTCAGGGAATCATTGTAAAATGTTCTCAGAACGTCCCTGCAACCAAAAAAAGAATGTTCTCAGAATGTAAAAAAAGTCAGTTTCACCAGTCAGGAAACTTAGGCTTTTGTTCCCAGAACCAATAGGGAAACCAAAAACATATGTTCCCACAACTTCCATGGAACTTCTATTGCTCTGCTATTGTTCTGGGAAGCAAGAGGGAAGGCCGATGACATTGATATGCATCCATCAGACCAACCCCTTGAATTGCCAACTCCTTGAATTTCGCCATTGTGTCAAAAAAAAAAACACTATTTGGCCCCCCCAAAAACAATTCTACCCTTAAGGATTTGTACCTTTTACTGTATGTGTACTTAGAATATTGTTTAAAAAAAATAGCTGGAGTGGGTCATTAATGTTCTAACAACAACATGATTGTGTGTGTGTGTGTGTGTGTGTGTGTGTGGACTTGATTGACAACAGGGGATACTTTGCGCAGCATGGGCGTCGCTACACCGCCGTAATCCCGACTAACGTGTATGGTCCCTATGACAACTTCAACTTTGAAAATGGTCACGTGCTCTCGGCACTCATGCATAAGACATATGCTGCTAAAAGTAAGTAACACACACACACACACACACACACACACACACACACACACACACACACACACACACACACACACACACACACACACACACACACACACACACACACACACACACACACACACACACACACACACACACACACACACACACACACACACACACACACAGATACAAACACTTACTCCTTTCTACTCTCCTTCTAACAGAGGAGGGAGCCCCGCTACAGGTGTGGGGCTCCGGAACACCGAGGAGACAATTCATCTACTCTCTGGTATGTTTAGTGAATTAATCTCTCTCTGTCTGTCTGTGTGTGTGTGTGTGTGTGTGTGTGTCAGATATGTGTGTGTATACGTTAAATCTGTGTGTGTGTTTTCTCAGGATGTAGCACGTCTGTTCCTCTGGGTGCTGCGGGAGTATGATGAGATTGACCCCATCATTCTCTCTGGTGAGTCCAACATAGTGTGTGTGGGTGATCAGTCAATGTGCGTGTGTGTACCATATGTAACTGGACCAAGCTCCTTTGTCACTTGTCTCTCACAGTAGGGGAGGAGGAGGAGCTCCCCATCAAGGACGCCGTAGAGATGATTGCAGATGCCCTGGACTTCAAAGGTCAAATAGTTGTATCCTTCTACAGGCTGTGTACACCTGATAGGAGTTGCCCCTAGGCACAGATATAGGATCAGTGTATCTTCCCCAATTCCTTACCTTAACCATTATTCAAATTTGATCTTAGATCAGTGTCTAGAACCAATCTAGTAGAACCTTAGTACAACACCAGCAACCACATCTAGAGGTTCATTACACCTGTTGGACTGACAGACGTACAGATGTAGTACATTAAAAGCCCACTCGGACTGGCTACCACCCATATCCGTTGCACTGTAATTATGTCATCTCCCTGTGCTTTGCGTTTTGTGGCCCTTGACCTATGACATCAGTTCGACACCAGCAAGTCAGACGGTCAGATGAAGAAGACGGCCAGCAACGCCAAGCTGCGACGCTACCTCCCTGACTTCACCTTCACGCCGCTCTCTGAAGGTCAGAGATCCAAATATTGAGGGTTGTATTTTCTGTCCAGAAAACAACTCAATATTGTAGTTGGAATTAGTTGCCTTGTAAATAACACAGACGCATTACAGCATGATATTTGATACCTATCTGGTTATTGGTCGTTTTATGATTGTGATGAAAGGAACTTTCACAGCGATTAAACCACTCTTCCAAAATGCACAGTATCCATAGATGACTGACTGTGTCTCTCCTCCCCTACAGGTATCAAGAAGACCTGTGATTGGTTCGTGAACAACTACGACATAGCCCGAACATGAAGACCAATGAAGATTGAGACATGAATATTGTTTAATGAAAAAGACGAGGGCTATGTCCCGTTACTACAACTGTGCCTTCCTAGTCTTCTGTCCTTGCCTTCATGTCAACTGATAAGTGAAAGTTCTGGATAGGTTTCACCATATGGCCGGTTAAGTTCTGTCAGATCAGTGGGCATGAAGTAAAGGCACACAGCACTCACAATTTCTGCACTCACAATACCACACCTTGCTGTTCTCCCCAGAACTGTCTGGAAACCATTTTGGATCCTTTCTCCTCTATTTGCACCATTGATGTCAGGGATTGACATTAAGGTTAGAAAGGCTCTTGCCCATCAGACAGCAGTATTTTTTGTTGGTTGCCTGATGATTACTGTCACTTGACAGAAAATGTTAAAGTAATTGTTTACAAGCAAAATGGTCACTTAAAGGGATACTTTGGGATTTTGGCAATGAGGCCCATTATCTACTTCCCCAGAGTCTGTTGAACTCCTGGATACCATTTTTATGTCTCTATGTCCAGTATGAAGGAACTTAAAGGTAGTTTTGTGAGCCAATGCTAACTAGTGTTACCCATAGACTTCCAGTCATTGTGCTATCTGCTAGCATGCTAGGAAGCAGAAAAATCCATTTGGATACGTAACTTTTGCAGCACATGAGACCCTTCTACAACCCGGTTGTAAGCATACCGGCTCTGGGAGAGTTAGATTTAGACGCACAGCTCACAACCGAGAGCAATAGGATATAGTATTGTCTGGCGCTCTGCTCGCCCTGACCAAAAGTTATACTTCCTGTGTAGCAGGACCAAAACAATGTAAGTGTAGCCCCTATGTTAGGCTACTGAAATTCAGTTAAAAAAAATCCCCTGCCTAATGGGGCAACCACAGAGCAAGAGCAAGTTCAACTTGTCTGGATGCCATAAATTGTCCGTCTTTCACTTAAACAATGGGGAGGAACCAGGAAAATCACCTGGGGGAACCTCAGAGCAGGTTCAACTTGCCCGACTGCTCAGTTCAATTGCTCCAGGCAATAGGGCAACCCTTAAGGTCAATCCCTGATTATGTCCACCATTACGTGTCCTTCCCTGATGGTGGCAGAACTGGTCCAGCCTCCTGATCACCTACAGTATGACTACCAGTTACTATGAGCAATACTGCAGGCTCATGTGTTTACACTCAAATACGTCACATTATTTTAATTTTAATATCTAAAATATCTAGTTGAAGTGTATGATCTATTTCTGATTGAATATTGACAAAAATATGAACAGACATTTTCTTGATTTAAGAATGTGTCAGTCGTTGAGAGTGACGCTGTATGACATGTTTTCTCACTACAAAACAAGTATAAGCCTAAAGTAAAGTACCCTGGATCTAAACATTGGAGCCAACTGTTTCTCATCAATCACTGGCCTCGGTCCAGTCACTGCAGATCATAATACTGGTTTGTGTTAAAAGAAGATAGACACCCCATGTGATTTATCTGGGATGAACATAAACTAGAATAGGCCAACCTATGTAGAGCCATCAGACACTGTAATATAAAGTCAACTTCCTGAAGAATCTTGAGAATTAGGACCTCACTGTAAAAAATGAAATCTATAAATTGTAGATTTTATTTTTTACAGATTGTAGAAAAACAGGACAGGAAGAAGAAGGTTTTTAGGGGTCATACGACAGTTTCAAATGTCAACAAAGTTTGACGATAACACTGAGGAAGCCAAGATCATTTGGGATCTGCCAGTAATCGCTCCATTAATAAACGGTCAGATGTGTCATCAGTATATTTTACTCTACTTGGCACATCTTAAAGTAATTTTCCTCAGGAGAGGAAGAAGCAAGTGTAACATTAATAAGCCTACACCTGTCGTGTCATGCTGAATAATGATGAATGACTTCTGCTGAACATGGTTTCGCTAAAACATAACCACTTCTCCATGGCATGAAGAAGTACAGGCCAACAGTAGACTGTCATTGAAGTACACACTACTCTTATCCAAGTAAGTACATACACAACAGTTGCTGCAAAGTAGATTTCCAATGAATCCACTGGATAGCACTGTAGACTTCTGGCAGAACCTCAAAGAATGTTAGTGTGTCTTCATTGAAAAGCCTTAAGATGTATGACATCATTGTCCAGTGTTCTGCTTCTAATTATGCAAACCAACCAGAAACATGACAAGGAGACCAGCCACGGCAACAGCAGGGTTTTTATTACAAATGAAAATAAACAAAAAAGACAATTCTAAAATGAGAAATAGAGGCCTGGGGAGATACGGCAATTCGTACAAAATAACCCACACTTGTCTTGTTGAATCCAGTTGTTTGTGGTGGGAGGTGAGTCGGCAGGCAAGATCTACACGGAATGTTTTCATTGATACCTTCACATCTGCCTAATTAATTGATAAACCTATATCTTGTAAGTTGTTTGACCTGAAAGGACTGCCACAGGTACAGATGACTTCAAACCATTTCTAGAGACAGATATTGAAGCTAGTTTACACCGCATCTCAAATCACAGCTGCGTAACGCTTTTCTTTCTACCTTATTCCACTCTCTTCCTCTTCTAGCCTTCCTCTTCCAAGGACCCTGTTCTATCCTTCTCCTCCTTCCGCTGCTCAATCAATGAGGAGCATCTCATCCTCTCCTCCTCCCTCCCTGGGTCGTGTTCATTAGGCACCAAAGGGACTGAAAGAGGAACTCATTTTCCATTTTAAAACGCATGCCCTAATGAACACGAGCCCGGTTTACTCGGTGAGGTAGAAGTGCATCTTGTCGTTGACGTTCTTCCTCTCGGGGTTGAGGCGTTTGAGGATCTGGGCCAGGACGTTGACCGTCTGCTCGCTGCTCAGGCCAGTCCTCTTGGTCTGGAACTTCTTCAGCAGGTCCTTGGTGGTCATGGGCTTCCGGATCAGGTAGCGGCGCACCGCCTCCTCCGTCAGCTGAATGTCACTGTGGAGAGGGAGGATGGAGAGTGGGACACAAAACCAGGGGGAGGGTGTGTGGTGGGGAGAGAAAGTGGGTGATAGAGGGGAGAGAATAAGAAGAAAGACAGTGCGTGTGGGAGCGGACAGAGAAAAGAGGAGAGAGCAAGAGAGAGAGAAAGAACGAGTGTGTGTGTGAGCTAGAGAGAGGGTAAGGGTGAGAAAAGTGAACAAACAGGAGATATTGAAGAGGAGGAATATACCTGGAACTGGGGGTTGATTTGCCTGAGGGGGGCTGTGGCGTGCTCTTCCCTGAGGGGGCAGGACTCTGGGTGGTGACAGCCGTACTGCTGGACTCCATCTTCAGCCTCTTGGCAGCTGGAGACTCAGAGCTACCACCCACCACCTGTCTCTTACCTGTGAGGGGAGGGAGGGAGCAGGGTGACGGAGACAGTTTTAGCATGCAGTGCTGAGGTCACACATAGCCTTAAGGTAGCACAAACAAAATAAAACTTTTAGATTCTGTGAATATGTAAATATAAATGAAAACATTACAAATATAAATATCCATTTCTCATCTGTGAAAATGTGTGTGTGAGTGTACCTTGCTCCAGTTTGCTAGCGGCGGCTCGGAGTGTGTTGGAGGTGGAGGCGGAGTCTATGGACGGTGTTCCAGGGCGACTGCCAGTCCTGGAGCTGCCTCCAGAGCCACGCCCACCACCGCGCTTAGGAGGAGTACGCTTCTTCTGGGGGGGGGGGTAGTGAGGAAATGGGGAACGTCAAGAGCAAAGTCCACGAGAGCCACTCTCAACCTCTCAAGATCCAGACCAAGAAAGAGACAGTGTTAGCAGACCATTACCACACCAAGACCAGTTGAAATGTGGAAAACCAAGACAGAGGCCTGTTTTTCTGCCCACACTGCTGCCACACTAGGGAAGCAAGATACCCTGGAAATTGTGTGTTGTGTCACCCCTTTTGTGCCACATAGAAACTACAAAATATGGTATCAGGTTCATCAACTACCAGTCTTGTTCAAGACTTTTAGAAAAGCCCCAGATCTTGGGCACCGTAACCCAGATCAAGAACACGATATCAAGACTCCATCTCTGCGAGAAAGAGAGAAAGTGGGGTTGACATTGAACAGTGGCACTACAAAAGGGACCACACACAAACTAACACTCTCACACACACACACACCACCATGAAGAGAGCGGAGGCTGCCTCTCCATCGATGTCGCTGTCCTCCGAGGTGTCCGACTCACCGCTGCTGTCTGAAACACACACAACATTATCACATCATAGCCCCCTTCAACAAAAACAGTATATTTCCGTGGGTTCAAGTCTTGCCACTTCCCTGTGATACCTGATCAGTAAAGATTCTAAAGAAGAAGAAAAACTGCTACCTCTCTTCTTCTTCGTCTGGACTGGGGTCTTCTTCCCTTCCTCTTCCTCCTCCTCCTCTTTCCCCTCTTCCTCATTCTGTTTCTCCTCCTCGCTCTCTTCCTCACTCTCCGATGCCTCGTCGATTCCTGTGAACAGAGTTAAAGTTCTTAGAATTCGCACACATGAACACGTTGTATTGTTGCCATGGCGGTGCCCTCTGACCTTTGGGAACGGCCTCTTTATTGGACTTGGCCTTCTCTTCGCCGGCCTCTTCCTCTGAACTGCAGGAACAAGGGAGTAAGGAGCGAGGAAGGGATGAAAGAGAGAAACAGATGTGAGAAAATAAATGAGAGGTTGCAGGAAGTGTTTGTGTGTATGGCTCTACAAGTGTCTTTGGTGTGTGACCCTACAGTTGTCAATAGAAGTTCTGGTGTACAGTGCATTCAGAAAGTATTCAGACCCCTTGACTTTCCCCACATTTTGTTACGTTACAGTCTTATTCTAAAATGGATCAAAAGGGGTGATTAAATAGTTTTCCCCCCTCATTAATCTACACAATACCCCATAATGACAAAGCAAAAACAGTTTTTTAGAAATTTCATAAAATAAAATAACTGAAATATCACATTTACATATGTATTCAGATCCTTTACTCAGTACATTGTTGAAGCACCTCTGGCAGTGATTACAGCCTCAAGTCTTCTTGGGTATGATGCCAAACCACCTGTATTTGGGGAGTTTCCCATTATTCTCTGCAGATCCTCTCAAGCTCTGTCAGGTTAGATGGGGAGCGTCGCTTCACAGCTATTTTCAGGTCTCTCCAGAGATGATCGATGGGGTTCATGTCCGGGCTCTGGCTGGGCCACTAAAGGACATTCAGAGACTTGTCCTGAAGCCACTCCTGCGTTGTCTTGGCTGTGTGCTTAGGGTCATTGTCCTGTTGGAAGGTGAACCGTTGCACCAGTCTGAGGTCCTGACCGCTCTGGAGCAGGTTTTCATCAAGGATCTCTCTGTGCTCAAGTCATCTTTCCCTCGATTCTGACTAGTCTCACAATCCCTGCCGCTGAAAAACATCCCCACCGCATGATGCTGCCATCACCATGCTTCACTGTAGGGATGATGCCAGGTTTCCTCCAGATGTGACGCTTGGCATTCAGGCCAAAGAGTTCAATCTTGGTTTCATCAGACCAGACAATCTTGTTTCTCATGGTCTGAGTCTTTAGGTGCCTTTTGGCAAACTCCAAGCGGCCTGTCATGTGCCTTTTACTGAGGAGTGGCTTCCGTCTGGCTACTCTACCATAAAGGCCTGATTGGTGGAGTGCTGCAGAGATGGTTGTCATTCAGGAAGTCTTGGTGGTTCCAAACTTCTTCCATTTAAGAATGATGCAGGTCACTGGGAACATTCAATGCCTCAGACATTTTTTGGTACCCTTACCCAGATTTGTGCCTCGACACAATCTTGTCTCGAAGCTCTACGGACAATTCCTTCAACCTCATGGCTTGGTTTTTGCTCTGACATGCTCCGTCAACTGGGGGACCTTATATAGACAGGTGTGTGCCTTTCCAAATCATGTCCAATCAATTGAATTTACCATAGGTGGACTCCAATCAAGTTGTAGAAACATCTCAAGGATGAACATCTCTGGAGACCTGAAAACAGCTGTGAAGCGATGCTCCCCATCCAACCTGACAGAGGCTCCTGAGTGGCGCAGCGGTCTAAGGCACTGCATCTCTGTGTTAGAGGCATTACTACAGACCCTGGTTCGGTTCCAGGCTGTATCATAACCGGCCGTGATTGGGAGTCCCATAGGGCGGCGCACAATTGGCCCAGCGTCGTCTGGGTTTGGCAGGAGTAATCATTGTAAATAAGAATTTGTTCTTAACTGACTTGACTGGTTAAATAAAATGTTAAATAAAATGATCAATGGAAACTGGATGCACCTGAGCTCAATTTTGAGTTTCATAGCAAAAGGGTCTGAATACTAAGTATTTCAGTTTTTTATATTTAATAATTTAGCAAAACATTTCTAAAAAAACGTTCCGCTTTGTCATTATGGGGTATTGTCTGTAGACTGATGAGGATTTTTTTACTTAATTAATCCATTTTAGAATAAGGCTGTAACGTAACAAAATGTGGAAAAAGTCAAAGGGTCTGAATACTTTCCGAATGCACTGTATGTGTATATATCTGTGAGTCTGAGTCTGTGTGTGTATATCTGTGAGTCTGTGTGTGTGTGTGTATCTGTGAGTCTGTGTGTGTATCTGTGAGTCTGTGTGTGTATCTGTGAGTCTGTGTGTGTATCTCTGTGTGTGTGTGTGTGTGTGTGTGTCTCTCTCTGTTTGTGTGTGTGTTTATCTGTGAGTGTGTGTGTGTTTATCTGTGAGTCTGTGTGTGTTTTTATCTGTGAGTCTGTGTGTGTGTTTATCTGTGTGTGTGTTTATCTGTGAGTCTGTGTGTGTGTATATCTGTGAGTCTGTGTGTGTGTATATCTGTGAGTCTGTATGTGAGTCTGTATGTGGGTATCTGTGAGTCTGTATCTGTGAGTCTGTGTGTGTGTGTGTGTGTGTGTGTGTGTGTGTGTGTGTGTGTGTGTGTGTGTGTGTGTATCTGTGAGTGGGTTTATCTGTGAGTGGGTATCTGTGAGTGGGTATCTGTGAGTCTGTGTGTGGGTATATCTGTGAGTCTCTGTGTGGGTCTCTGTGTGGGTCTCTGTGAGTCTCTGTGTGGGTCTCTGTGAGTCTCTGTGTGGGTCTCTGTGAGTCTGTGTGTGGGTCTCTGTGAGTCTGTGTGTGGGTCTCTGTGAGTCTGTGTGTGGGTCTCTGTGAGTCTGTGTGTGGGTCTCTGTGAGTCTGTGTGTGGGTCTCTGTGAGTCTGTGTGTGGGTCTCTGTGAGTCTGTGTGTGGGTCTCTGTGAGTCTGTGTGTGGGTCTCTGTGAGTCTGTGTGTGGGTCTCTGTGAGTCTGTGTGTGTGTGTGTGTATCTGTGAGTGTGTGTGTGTATCTGTGAGTGTGTGTGTGTTGTGTGTGTATCTGTGAGTGTGTATGTGTTGTGTGTGTATCTGTGAGTGTGTATCTGTGAGTGGGTGTATCTGTGAGTTTGTGTGTGGGTGTATCTGTGAGTCTGTGTGTGTGTGTGTGTGTGTGTGTGTGTGTGTGTGTGTGGGTATCTGTGAGTGTGTGTGTGTGTGGGGGTGTATCTGTGAGTCTGTGTGTGTGTGGGTGTGTATCTGTGAGTCTGTGTGTATCTGTGAGTCTGTGTGTGTGTATCTGTGAGTCTGTGTGTGTATCTGTGAGTCTGTGTGTGTATCTGTGAGTCTGTGTGCGTGTGGGTGTGTATCTGTGAGTCTGTGTGCGTGTGGGTGTGTATCTGTGAGTCTGTGTGCGTGTGGGTGTGTATCTGTGAGTCTGTGTGCGTGTGGGTGTGTATCTGTGAGTCTGTGTGTGTGTGTGTGTGTGTGTGTGTGTGTGTGTGTGTGTGTGTGTGTGTGTGTGTGTGTGTGTGTATGTGTATGTGTGAGTCTGTGTGTGGGTGTATGTGTGAGTCTGTGTGTGGGTGTATGTGTGAGTCTGTGTGTGGGTGTATGTGTGAGTCTGTGTGTGGGTTTATCTGTGAGTCTGTGTGTGGGTTTATCTGTGAGTCTGTGTGTGGGTTTATCTGTGAGTCTGTGTGTGGGTGTATCTGTGTGTGGGTGTATCTGTGAGTCTGTGTATCTGTGTGTGTGTGTGTAGGTATCTGTGAGTTTGTGTGTGGGTGGATATCTGTGAGTCTGTGTGTGGGTATCTGAGTCTGTGTGTGGGTATCTGAGTCTGTGTGTGGGTATCTGTGAGTGTGGGTATCTGTGAGTGTGTGTGGGTGTGTATCTGTGAGTCTGTGTGTATCTGTGAGTCTGTGTGTGTATCTGTGAGTCTGTGTGTGTATCTGTGAGTCTGTGTGTGTATCTGTGAGTCTGTGTGTGTGGGTGTATGTGTGAGTCTGTGTGTGAGTCTGTGTGTGTGTGGGTGTATGTGTGAGTCTGTGTGTGTGTATGTGTGAGTCTGTGTGTGTGTATGTGTGAGTCTGTGTATCTGTGAGTCTGTGTGTGGGTTTATCTGTGAGTCTGTGTGTGGGTTTATCTGTGAGTCTGCGTGAGGGTTTATCTGTGAGTCTGCGTGAGGGTTTATCTGTGAGTCTGCGTGTGGGTTTATCTGTGAGTCTGCGTGTGGGTTTATGTGTGAGTCTGCGTGTGGGTCTCTGTGAGTCTGCGTGTGGGTCTCTGTGAGTCTGCGTATCTGTGAGTCTGCGTGTGGGTCTCTGTGAGTCTGCGTGTGGGTCTCTGTGAGTCTGCGTGTGGGTCTCTGAGTCTGCGTGTGGGTCTCTGTGAGTCTGTGTGTGGGTCTCTGTGAGTCTGTGTGTGGGTCTCTGTGAGTCTGTGTGTGTCTGTGAGTGTGTGTGTGTATCTGTGAGTCTGTGTGTATCTGTGTATCTGTGTGTGTGTGTGTGTGTGTGTATCTGTGAGTCTGTGTGTGGGTATCTGAGTCTGTGTGTGTGTGTATCTGAGTCTGTGTGTGGGTATCTGAGTCTGTGTGTGGGTATCTGTGAGTGTGTGTGTGGGTATCTGTGAGTGTGTGTGTGGGTATCTCTGAGTGTGTGTGTGGGTATCTGTGAGTCTGTGTGTGTGTTTGTGTGTATCTGTGAGTCTGTGTGTGTGTGTGGGGGTGTGTATCTGTGAGTCTGTGTGTGTGTGGGTGTGTATCTGTGAGTCTGTGTGTGTGTATATCTGTGAGTCTGTATGTGAGTCTGTATGTGGGTATCTGTGAGTCTGTATCTGTGAGTCTGTGTGTGTGTGTGTGTGTGTGTGTGTGTGTGTGTGTGTGTGTGTGTGTGTGTGTGTATCTGTGAGTGGGTTTATCTGTGAGTGGGTATCTGTGAGTCTGTGTGTGGGTATATCTGTGAGTCTCTGTGTGGGTCTCTGTGTGGGTCTCTGTGAGTCTCTGTGTGGGTCTCTGTGAGTCTGTGTGTGGGTCTCTGTGAGTCTGTGTGTGGGTCTCTGTGAGTCTGTGTGTGGGTCTCTGTGAGTCTGTGTGTGGGTCTCTGTGAGTCTGTGTGTGGGTCTCTGTGAGTCTGTGTGTGGGTCTCTGTGAGTCTGTGTGTGGGTCTCTGTGAGTCTGTGTGTGGGTCTCTGTGAGTCTGTGTGTGGGTCTCTGTGAGTCTGTGTGTGGGTCTCTGTGAGTCTGTGTGTGGGTCTCTGTGAGTCTGTGTGTGTGTGTGTGTATCTGTGAGTGTGTGTGTGTATCTGTGAGTGTGTGTGTGTTGTGTGTGTATCTGTGAGTGTGTGTGTGTTGTGTGTGTATCTGTGAGTGTGTATCTGTGAGTGGGTGTATCTGTGAGTTTGTGTGTGGGTGTATCTGTGAGTCTGTGTGTGTGTGTGTGTGTGTGTGTGTGTGTGTGTGTGTGTGTGTGTGTGTGTGGGTATCTGTGAGTGTGTGTGTGTGTGGGGGTGTATCTGTGAGTCTGTGTGTGTGTGGGTGTGTATCTGTGAGTCTGTGTGTATCTGTGAGTCTGTGTGTGTGTATCTGTGAGTCTGTGTGTGTATCTGTGAGTCTGTGTGCGTGTGGGTGTGTATCTGTGAGTCTGTGTGCATGTGGGTGTGTATCTGTGAGTCTGTGTGCGTGTGGGTGTGTATCTGTGAGTCTGTGTGCGTGTGGGTGTGTATCTGTGAGTCTGTGTGCGTGTGGGTGTGTATCTGTGAGTCTGTGTGCGTGTGTGTGTGTATCTGTGAGTCTGTGTGCGTGTGTATCTGTGAGTCTGTGTGTGTGTGTGTGTGTGTGTGTGTGTGTGTGTGTGTGTGTGTGTGTGTGTGTGTATGTGTATGTGTGAGTCTGTGTGTGGGTGTATGTGTGAGTCTGTGTGTGGGTGTATGTGTGAGTCTGTGTGTGGGTGTATGTGTGAGTCTGTGTGTGGGTTTATCTGTGAGTCTGTGTGTGGGTTTATCTGTGAGTCTGTGTGTGGGTTTATCTGTGAGTCTGTGTGTGGGTGTATCTGTGTGTGGGTGTATCTGTGAGTCTGTGTATCTGTGTGTGTGTGTGTGTAGGTATCTGTGAGTTTGTGTGTGGGTGGATATCTGTGAGTCTGTGTGTGGGTATCTGAGTCTGTGTGTGGGTGTATCTGTGAGTCTGTGTGTGTGTGTGTGTGTGTGTGTGTGTGTGTGTGTGTGTGTGTGTGTGTATGTGTATGTGTGAGTCTGTGTGTGGGTGTATGTGTGAGTCTGTGTGTGGGTGTATGTGTGAGTCTGTGTGTGGGTTTATCTGTGAGTCTGTGTGTGGGTTTATCTGTGAGTCTGTGTGTGGGTTTATCTGTGAGTCTGTGTGTGGGTGTATCTGTGTGTGGGTGTATCTGTGAGTCTGTGTATCTGTGTGTGTGTGTGTGTAGGTATCTGTGAGTTTGTGTGTGGGTGGATATCTGTGAGTCTGTGTGTGGGTATCTGAGTCTGTGTGTGGGTATCTGAGTCTGTGTGTGGGTATCTGTGAGTGTGGGTATCTGTGAGTGTGTGTGGGTGTGTATCTGTGAGTCTGTGTGTATCTGTGAGTCTGTGTGTGTATCTGTGAGTCTGTGTGTGTATCTGTGAGTCTGTGTGTGTATCTGTGAGTCTGTGTGTGTGGGTGTATGTGTGAGTCTGTGTGTGAGTCTGTGTGTGTGTGGGTGTATGTGTGAGTCTGTGTGTGTGTATGTGTGAGTCTGTGTGTGTGTATGTGTGAGTCTGTGTATCTGTGAGTCTGTGTGTGGGTTTATCTGTGAGTCTGTGTGTGGGTTTATCTGTGAGTCTGCGTGAGGGTTTATCTGTGAGTCTGCGTGAGGGTTTATCTGTGAGTCTGCGTGTGGGTTTATCTGTGAGTCTGCGTGTGGGTTTATCTGTGAGTCTGCGTGTGGGTCTCTGTGAGTCTGCGTGTGGGTCTCTGTGAGTCTGCGTATCTGTGAGTCTGCGTGTGGGTCTCTGTGAGTCTGCGTGTGGGTCTCTGTGAGTCTGCGTGTGGGTCTCTGAGTCTGCGTGTGGGTCTCTGTGAGTCTGTGTGTGGGTCTCTGTGAGTCTGTGTGTGGGTCTCTGTGAGTCTGTGTGTGTCTGTGAGTGTGTGTGTGTATCTGTGAGTCTGTGTGTATCTGTGTATCTGTGTGTGTGTGTGTGTGTGTGTATCTGTGAGTCTGTGTGTGGGTATCTGAGTCTGTGTGTGTGTGTATCTGAGTCTGTGTGTGGGTATCTGTGAGTGTGTGTGTGGGTATCTGTGAGTGTGTGTGTGGGTATCTGTGAGTGTGTGTGTGGGTATCTGTGAGTGTGTGTGTGGGTATCTGTGAGTCTGTGTGTGTGTTTGTGTGTATCTGTGAGTCTGTGTGTGTGTGTGGGGGTGTGTATCTGTGAGTCTGTGTGTGTGTGGGTGTGTATCTGTGAGTCTGTGTGTGTGTGGGTGTGTATCTGTGAGTCTGTGTGTATCTGTGAGTCTGTGTGTGTATCTCTCTGTGTGAGTGTGTGTGTGTGTGTGTCTCTCTCTGTTTGTGTGTGTGTTTATCTGTGAGTCTGTGTGTGTGTTTATCTGTGTGTGTGTTTATCTGTGAGTCTGTGTGTGTGTATATCTGTGAGTCTGTGTGTGAGTCTGTATGTGGGTATCTGTGAGTCTGTATCTGTGAGTCTGTGTGTGTGTGTGTGTGTATCTGTGAGTCTGTGTGTGGGTTTATCTGTGAGTCTGCGTGTGGGTATATCTGTGAGTCTGTGTGTGAGGGTCTCTGTGTGGGTCTCTGTGTGGGTCTCTGTGAGTCTGTGTGTGGGTCTCTGTGAGTCTGTGTGTGGGTCTCTGTGAGTCTGTGTGTGGGTCTCTGTGAGTCTGTGTGTGGGTCTCTGTGAGTCTGTGTGTGGGTCTGTGTGTGGGTCTCCGTGAGTCTGTGTGTGGGTCTCTGTGAGTCTGTGTGTGTGTGTATCTGTGAGTGTGTGTGTGTGTATCTGTGAGTGTGTTGTGTGTGTGTATCTGTGAGTGTGTTGTGTGTGTGTATCTGTGAGTGTGTGTGTATCTGTGAGTGGATGTATCTGTGAGTTTGTGTGTGGGTGTATCTGTGAGTCTGTGTGTGTGTGTGTATGTGTGTGTGTGTGTGTGTGTATCTGTGTGTGTGTGTGTGTGTGTGTGTGTGTGTGTGGGTATCTGTGAGTCTGTGTGTGTGTGGGTGTATCTGTGAGTCTGTGTGTGTGTGGGTGTGTATCTGTGAGTCTGTGTGTGTGTGGGTGTGTATCTGTGAGTCTGTGTGTGTGGGTGTGTATCTGTGAGTCTGTGTGTGTGTGGGTGTGTATCTGTGAGTCTGTGTGTGTGTGTGTGTGTGTGTGTGTGTGTGTGTGTGGGGGTGTGTATCTGTGAGTCTGTGTGTGGGGGGGGTGTGTATCTGTGAGTCTGTGTGTATCTGTGAGTCTGTGTGTATCTGTGTGTCTGTGTGTGTATCTGTGAGTCTGTGTGCGTGTGGGTGTGTATCTGTGAGTCTGTGTGCGTGTAGGTGTGTATCTGTGAGTCTGTGTGCGTGTGGGTGTGTATCTGTGAGTCTGTGTGCGTGTGGGTGTGTATCTGTGAGTCTGTGTGCATGTGGATCTGTGAGTCTGTGTGTGTGTGTGTGTGTATATCTGTGAGTCGTGTGTGTGTGTGTGTGTGTGTGTGTGTATCTGTGAGTCTGTGGGTGTATGTGTGAGTCTGTGTGTGGGTGTATGTGTGAGTCTGTGTGTGGGTGTATGTGTGAGTCTGTGTGTGGGTGTATGTGTGAGTCTGTGTGTGGGTTTATCTGTGAGTCTGTGTGTGGGTGTATCTGTGAGTCTGTGTGTGGGTGTATCTGTGAGTCTGTGTATCTGTGTGTGTGGGTATCTGTGAGTCTGTGTGTGGGTATCTGAGTCTGTGTGTGGTTATCTGTGAGTGTGGTTATCTGTGAGTGTGTGTGTGTGTGTGTGTGTATATCTGTGAGTCTGTGTGTATCTGTGAGTCTGTGTGTATCTGTGAGTCGGTGTGTGTGTGGGTGTGTATCTGTGAGTCGGTGTGTGTGTGGGTGTGTATCTGTGAGTTGGTGTGTGTGTGTGTGTGTATCTGTGAGTCTGTGTGTGTGTGGGTGTGTGTATCTGTGAGTCTGTGTGTGTATCTGTGAGTCTGTGTGTGTGTGTGTGGGTGTGAGTCTGTGTGTGGGTGTATGTGTGAGTCTGTGTGTGGGTGTATCTGTGAGTCTGTGTGTATCTGTGAGTGGGTTTATCTGTGTGTGCGTTTATCTGTGAGTCTGTGTGTGGGTTTATCTGTGAGTCTGTGTGTGGGTTTATCTGTGAATCTGTGTGTGGGTATCTGTGAGTGGGTATCTGTGAGTCTGTGTGTGGGTATCTGTGAGTTTGTGTGTGGGTATGTGTGAGTCTGTGTGTGGGTGTATGTGTGAGTCTGTGTGTGGGTGTATGTGTGAGTCTGTGTGTGGGTGTATCTGTGAGTCTGTGTGTGGGTGTATCTGTGAGTCTGTGTGTGGGTGTATCTGTGAGTCTGTGTGTGGGTGTATCTGTTAGTCTGTGTATCTGTGTGTGTGTGTGTGTATCTGTGAGTCTGTGTGTGGGTATCTGAGTCTGTGTGTGGGTATCTGAGTCTGTGTGTGGGTATCTGTGAGTGTGTGTGTGTGTGTGGGTATCTGTGAGTCTGTGTGTGTGTGGGTGTGTATCTGTGAGTCTGTGTGGGTGTGTATCTGTGAGTCTGTGAGTTTGTGTGTATCTGTGAGTCTGTGTGTATCTGTGAGTCTGTGCGTATCTGAGAGTCGGTGTGTGTGTGGGTGTGTGTATCTGTGAGTCGGTGTGTGTATCTGTGAGTCTGTGTGTGTGTATGTGTGAGTCTGTGTGTGGGTCTATGTGTGAGTCTGTATGTGGGTGCATCTGCGAGTCTGTGTGTGGGTGTATCTGCGAGTCTGTGTGTGGGTGTATCTGCGAGTCTGTGTGTGGGTGTATCTGCGAGTCTGTGTGTGGGTGTATCTGCGAGTCTGTGTGTGGGTATCTGTGAGTCTGTGTGTGGGTATCTGTGAGTCTGTATCTGTGAGTCTGTGTGTGTGTATCTGTGAGTCTGTGTGTGTGTATCTGTGCGTGGATGTGTATCTGTGAGTCGGTGTGCGTGTGGGTGTGTATCTGTGAGTCTGTGTGCGTGTGGGTGTGTATCTGTGTGTGTATCTGTGAGTCTGTGTGTGTATGTGTGAGTCTGTGTGTGTGTGTGTGTGTATGTGTGAGTCTGTGTGTGTGTGTGTGTATGTGTGAGTCTGTGTGTGTGAGTCTGTGTGTGGGTGTATGTCTGTGTGTGTGAGTCTGTGTGTGGGTGTATGTGTGAGTCTGTGTGTGGGTGTATGTGTGAGTCTGTGTGTGGGTGTATGTGTGAGTCTGTGTGTGGGTGTATGTGTGAGTCTGTGTATCTGTGTGTGTGGGTATCTGTGAGTCTGTGTGTGGGTTTATCTGTGAGTCTGTGTGTGGGTGTATCTGTGAGTCTGTGTATCTGTGTGTGTATCTGTGAGTCTGTGTGTGGGTGGATATCTGTGAGTCTGTGTGTGGGTATCTGAGTCTGTGTGTGGGTATCTGAGTCTGTGTGTGGGTATCTGAGTCTGTGTGTGGGTATCTGAGTCTGTGTGTGGGTATCTGTGAGTGTGGGTATCTGTGAGTGTGGGTATCTGTGAGTGTGTGTGTGTGTGTGTGGGTGGGTATCTGTGAGTCTGTGTGTGTGTGGGTGTGTATCTTTGAGTCTGTGGGTATCTGTGAGTCTGTGTGTGTATCTGTGAGTCTGTGTGTGTATCTGTGAGTCTGTGTGTGTATCTGTGAGTCTGTGTGTGTGGGTGTATGTGTGAGTCTGTGTGTGAGTCTGTGTGTGTGTGGGTGTATGTGTGAGTCTGTGTGTGTGTATGTGTGAGTCTGTGTGTGTGTGGGTGTATCTGTGTGTCTGTGTGTGGGTGTATCTGTGAGTCTGTGTGTGGGTTTATCTGTGAGTCTGTGTGTGGGTTTATCTGTGAGTCTGCGTGAGGGTTTATCTGTGAGTCTGCGTGAGGGTTTATCTGTGAGTCTGCGTGAGGGTTTATCTGTGAGTCTGCGTGAGGGTTTATCTGTGAGTCTGCGTGTGGGTTTATCTGTGAGTCTGCGTGTGGGTCTCTGTGAGTCTGCGTGTGGGTCTCTGTGAGTCTGCGTATCTGTGAGTCTGCGTATCTGTGAGTCTGCGTATCTGTGAGTCTGCGTGTGGGTCTCTGTGAGTCTGCGTGTGGGTCTCTGTGAGTCTGTGTGTGGGTCTCTGTGAGTCTGTGTGTGTGTGTGTGTCTGTGAGTGTGTGTGTGTATCTGTGAGTCTGTGTGTATCTGTGTATCTGTGTGTGTGTGTGTGTGTGTGTATCTGTGAGTCTGTGTGTGGTTATCTGAGTCTGTGTGTGGGTATCTGAGTCTGTGTGTGGGTATCTGAGTCTGTGTGTGGGTATCTGAGTCTGTGTGTGGGTGTGTGTGTGTATCTGTGAGTCTGTGTGTGTGTGTGGGGGTGTGTATCTGTGAGTCTGTGTGTGTGTATCTGTGAGTCTGTGTGTATCTGTGAGTCTGTGTGTGTATCTCTCTCTGTGTGTGTGTGTGTGTGTGTGTGTGTGTGTGTGAGTCTGTGTGTGGGTGTATGTGTGAGTCTGTGTGTGGGTGTATGTGTGAGTCTGTGTGTGGGTGTATGTGTGAGTCTGTGTGTGGGTTTATCTGTGAGTCTGTGTGTGGGTGTATCTGTGTGTGGGTGTATCTGTGAGTCTGTGTATCTGTGTGTGTGTATCTGTGAGTCTGTGTGTGGGTGGATATCTGTGAGTCTGTGTGTGGGTATCTGAGTCTGTGTGTGGGTATCTGAGTCTGTGTGTGGGTATCTGTGAGTGTGGGTATCTGTGAGTGTGTGTGTGTGTGTGTGGGTATCTGTGAGTCTGTGTGTGTGTGGGTGTGTATCTGTTAGTCTGTGTGTATCTGTGAGTCTGTGTGTGTATCTGTGAGTCTGTGTGTGTATCTGTGAGTCTGTGTGTGTGGGTGTGTGGGTGTATGTGTGAGTCTGTGTGTGTGTATCTGTGAGTCTGTGTGTGTGTATCTGTGAGTCTGTGTGTGTGTGGGTGTATCTGTGAGTCTGTGTGTGGGTGTATCTGTGAGTCTGTGTGTGGGTTTATCTGTGAGTCTGTGTGTGGGTTTATCTGTGAGTCTGTGTGTGGGTTTATCTGTGAGTCTGTGTGTGGGTTTATCTGTGAGTCTGTGTGTGGGTTTATCTGTGAGTCTGCGTGAGGGTTTATCTGTGAGTCTGCGTGAGGGTTTATCTGTGAGTCTGCGTGAGGGTTTATCTGTGAGTCTGCGTGTGGGTTTATCTGTGAGTCTGCGTGTGGGTCTCTGTGAGTCTGCGTATCTGTGAGTCTGCGTATCTGTGAGTCTGCGTATCTGTGAGTCTGCGTATCTGTGAGTCTGCGTATCTGTGAGTCTGCGTATCTGTGAGTCTGCGTGTGGGTCTCTGTGAGTCTGCGTGTGGGTCTCTGTGAGTCTGTGTGTGGGTCTCTGTGAGTCTGTGTGTGGGTCTCTGTGAGTCTGTGTGTGTGTGTGTGTCTGTGAGTGTGTGTGTGTATCTGTGAGTCTGTGTGTATCTGTGTATCTGTGTGTGTGTGTGTGTGTGTATCTGTGAGTCTGTGTGTGGTTATCTGAGTCTGTGTGTGGGTATCTGAGTCTGTGTGTGGGTATCTGAGTCTGTGTGTGGGTATCTGTGAGTCTGTGTGTGTGTTTGTGTGTATCTGTGAGTCTGTGTGTGTGTGTGGGGGTGTGTATCTGTGAGTCTGTGTGTGTGTATCTGTGAGTCTGTGTGTATCTGTGAGTCTGTGTGTGTATCTCTCTGTGTGTGTGTGTGTGTGTGTGTGTGTGTGTGTGTGTGTGTGAGTCTGTGTGTGGGTGTATGTGTGAGTCTGTGTGTGGGTGTATGTGTGAGTCTGTGTGTGGGTGTATGTGTGAGTCTGTGTGTGGGTTTATCTGTGAGTCTGTGTGTGGGTGTATCTGTGTGTGGGTGTATCTGTGAGTCTGTGTATCTGTGTGTGTGTGTGGGTATCTGTGAGTCTGTGTGTGGGTGGATATCTGTGAGTCTGTGTGTGGGTATCTGAGTCTGTGTGTGGGTATCTGAGTCTGTGTGTGGGTATCTGAGTCTGTGTGTGGGTATCTGAGTCTGTGTGTGGGTATCTGTGAGTGTGGGTATCTGTGAGTGTGTGTGTGTGTGTGTGTGTGGGTATCTGTGAGTCTGTGTGTGGGTGTATCTGTGAGTCTGTGTGTATCTGTGAGTCTGTGTGTGGGTGTATCTGTTAGTCTGTGTATCTGTGTGTGTGTGTGTGTGTATCTGTGAGTCTGTGTGTGGGTATCTGAGTCTGTGTGTGGGTATCTGAGTCTGTGTGTGGGTATCTGTGAGTGTGTGTGTGTGTGTGGGTATCTGTGAGTCTGTGTGTGTGTGGGTGTGTATCTGTGAGTCTGTGTGGGTGTGTATCTGTGAGTTTGTGTGTATCTGTGAGTCTGTGTGTATCTGTGAGTCTGTGCGTATCTGAGAGTCGGTGTGTGTGTGGGTGTGTGTATCTGTGAGTCGGTGTGTGTATCTGTGAGTCTGTGTGTGTGTATGTGTGAGTCTGTGTGTGGGTGTATGTGTGAGTCTGTATGTGGGTGCATCTGCGAGTCTGTGTGTGGGTGTATCTGCGAGTCTGTGTGTGGGTGTATCTGCGAGTCTGTGTGTGGGTGTATCTGCGAGTCTGTGTGTGGGTGTATCTGCGAGTCTGTGTGTGGGTGTATCTGCGAGTCTGTGTGTGGGTTTATCTGTGTATCTGTGAGTGGGTTTATCTGTGAGTCTGTGTGTGGGTTTATCTGTGAGTCTGTGTGTGGGTTTATCTGTGAGTCTGTGTGTGGGTTTATCTGTGAGTCTGTGTGTGGGTATCTGTGAGTCTGTGTGTGGGTATCTGTGAGTCTGTGTGTGGGTATCTGTGAGTCTGTATCTGTGAGTCTGTGTGTGTGTATCTGTGAGTCTGTGTGTGTGTATCTGTGCGTGGATGTGTATCTGTGAGTCGGTGTGCGTGTGGGTGTGTATCTGTGAGTCTGTGTGCGTGTGGGTGTGTATCTGTGGGTCTGTGTGCGTGTGGGTGTGTATCTGTGAGTCTGTGTGTGTGTGTGTGGGTCTGTGAGTCTGTGTGTGTGTATCTGTGAGTCTGTGTGTGTGTGTGTGTGTATCTGTGAGTCTGTGTGTGTATGTGTGAGTCTGTGTGTGTGTGTGTGTATGTGTGAGTCTGTGTGTGGGTGTATGTGTGAGTCTGTGTGTGTGAGTCTGTGTGTGGGTGTATGTGTGAGTCTGTGTGTGGGTGTATGTGTGAGTCTGTGTGTGGGTGTATGTGTGAGTCTGTGTGTGGGTGTATGTGTGAGTCTGTGTGTGGGTGTATCTGTGAGTCTGTGTATCTGTGTGTGTGGGTATCTGTGAGTCTGTGTGTGGGTTTATCTGTGAGTCTGTGTGTGGGTGTATCTGTGAGTCTGTGTATCTGTGTGTGTGTGGGTATCTGTGAGTCTGTGTGTGGGTGGATATCTGTGAGTCTGTGTGTGGGTATCTGAGTCTGTGTGTGGGTATCTGAGTCTGTGTGTGGGTATCTGAGTCTGTGTGTGGGTATCTGAGTCTGTGTGTGGGTATCTGAGTCTGTGTGTGGGTATCTGTGAGTGTGGGTATCTGTGAGTGTGTGTGTGTGTGTGTGTGGGTGGGTATCTGTGAGTCTGTGTGTGTGTGTGGGTGTGTATCTTTGAGTCTGTGTGTATCTGTGAGTCTGTGTGTGTATCTGTGAGTCTGTGTGTGTATCTGTGAGTCTGTGTGTGTATCTGTGAGTCTGTGTGTGTGGGTGTATGTGTGAGTCTGTGTGTGAGTCTGTGTGTGTGTGGGTGTATGTGTGAGTCTGTGTGTGTGTATGTGTGAGTCTGTGTGTGTGTGGGTGTATCTGTGTGTCTGTGTGTGGGTGTATCTGTGAGTCTGTGTGTGGGTTTATCTGTGAGTCTGTGTGTGGGTTTATCTGTGAGTCTGCGTGAGGGTTTATCTGTGAGTCTGCGTGAGGGTTTATCTGTGAGTCTGCGTGAGGGTTTATCTGTGAGTCTGCGTGAGGGTTTATCTGTGAGTCTGCGTGTGGGTTTATCTGTGAGTCTGCGTGTGGGTCTCTGTGAGTCTGCGTGTGGGTCTCTGTGAGTCTGCGTATCTGTGAGTCTGCGTATCTGTGAGTCTGCGTATCTGTGAGTCTGCGTATCTGTGAGTCTGCGTGTGGGTCTCTGTGAGTCTGCGTGTGGGTCTCTGTGAGTCTGTGTGTGGGTCTCTGTGAGTCTGTGTGTGTGTGTGTGTCTGTGAGTGTGTGTGTGTGTATCTGTGAGTCTGTGTGTATCTGTGTATCTGTGTGTGTGTGTGTGTGTGTGTATCTGTGAGTCTGTGTGTGGTTATCTGAGTCTGTGTGTGGGTATCTGAGTCTGTGTGTGGGTATCTGAGTCTGTGTGTGGGTATCTGTGAGTCTGTGTGTGTGTTTGTGTGTATCTGTGAGTCTGTGTGTGTGTGTGGGGGTGTGTATCTGTGAGTCTGTGTGTGTGTATCTGTGAGTCTGTGTGTATCTGTGAGTCTGTGTGTGTATCTCTCTCTGTGTGTGTGTGTGTGTGTGTGTGTGTGTGTGTGTGTGTGTGAGTCTGTGTGTGGGTGTATGTGTGAGTCTGTGTGTGGGTGTATGTGTGAGTCTGTGTGTGGGTGTATGTGTGAGTCTGTGTGTGGGTTTATCTGTGAGTCTGTGTGTGGGTGTATCTGTGTGTGGGTGTATCTGTGAGTCTGTGTATCTGTGTGTGTGTGTGGGTATCTGTGAGTCTGTGTGTGGGTGGATATCTGTGAGTCTGTGTGTGGGTATCTGAGTCTGTGTGTGGGTATCTGAGTCTGTGTGTGTGTATCTGTGAGTCTGTGTGTATCTGTGAGTCTGTGTGTGTATCTCTCTGTGTGTGTGTGTGTGTGTGTGTGTGTGTGTGTGTGTGTGTGTGTGAGTCTGTGTGTGGGTGTATGTGTGAGTCTGTGTGTGGGTGTATGTGTGAGTCTGTGTGTGGGTGTATGTGTGAGTCTGTGTGTGGGTATGTGTGAGTCTGTGTGTGGGTGTATGTGTGAGTCTGTGTGTGGGTTTATCTGTGAGTCTGTGTGTGGGTGTATCTGTGTGTGGGTGTATCTGTGAGTCTGTGTATCTGTGTGTGTGTGTGGGTATCTGTGAGTCTGTGTGTGGGTGGATATCTGTGAGTCTGTGTGTGGGTATCTGAGTCTGTGTGTGGGTATCTGAGTCTGTGTGTGGGTATCTGAGTCTGTGTGTGGGTATCTGTGAGTGTGGGTATCTGTGAGTGTGTGTGTGTGTGTGGGTGGGTATCTGTGAGTCTGTGTGTGTGTGGGTGTGTATCTGTTAGTCTGTGTGTATCTGTGAGTCTGTGTGTGTATCTGTGAGTCTGTGTGTGTATCTGTGAGTCTGTGTGTGTGGGTGTATGTGTGAGTCTGTGTGTGAGTCTGTGTGTGTGTGGGTGTATGTGTGAGTCTGTGTGTGTGTATCTGTGAGTCTGTGTGTGTGTATCTGTGAGTCTGTGTGTGTGTGGGTGTATCTGTGAGTCTGTGTGTGGGTGTATCTGTGAGTCTGTGTGTGGGTGTATCTGTGAGTCTGTGTGTGGGTTTATCTGTGAGTCTGTGTGTGGGTTTATCTGTGAGTCTGTGTGTGGGTTTATCTGTGAGTCTGTGTGTGGGTTTATCTGTGAGTCTGCGTGAGGGTTTATCTGTGAGTCTGCGTGAGGGTTTATCTGTGAGTCTGCGTGAGGGTTTATCTGTGAGTCTGCGTGTGGGTTTATCTGTGAGTCTGCGTGTGGGTCTCTGTGAGTCTGCGTGTGGGTCTCTGTGAGTCTGCGTATCTGTGAGTCTGCGTATCTGTGAGTCTGCGTATCTGTGAGTCTGCGTATCTGTGAGTCTGCGTGTGGGTCTCTGTGAGTCTGCGTGTGGGTCTCTGTGAGTCTGTGTGTGGGTCTCTGTGAGTCTGTGTGTGGGTCTCTGTGAGTCTGTGTGTGTGTGTGTGTCTGTGAGTGTGTGTGTGTATCTGTGAGTCTGTGTGTATCTGTGTATCTCTGTGTGTGTGTGTGTGTGTATCTGTGAGTCTGTGTGTGGTTATCTGAGTCTGTGTGTGGGTATCTGAGTCTGTGTGTGGGTATCTGAGTCTGTGTGTGGGTATCTGTGAGTCTGTGTGTGTGTTTGTGTGTATCTGTGAGTCTGTGTGTGTGTGTGGGGGTGTGTATCTGTGAGTCTGTGTGTGTGTATCTGTGAGTCTGTGTGTATCTGTGAGTCTGTGTGTGTATCTCTCTGTGTGTGTGTGTGTGTGTGTGAGTATGTGTGTGGGTGTATGTGTGAGTCTGTGTGTGGGTGTATGTGTGAGTCTGTGTGTGGGTGTATGTGTGAGTCTGTGTGTGGGTTTATCTGTGAGTCTGTGTGTGGGTGTATCTGTGTGTGGGTGTATCTGTGAGTCTGTGTATCTGTGTGTGTGTGTGGGTATCTGTGAGTCTGTGTGTGGGTGGATATCTGTGAGTCTGTGTGTGGGTATCTGAGTCTGTGTGTGGGTATCTGAGTCTGTGTGTGGGTATCTGAGTCTGTGTGTGGGTATCTGAGTCTGTGTGTGGGTATCTGAGTCTGTGTGTGGGTATCTGAGTCTGTGTGTGGGTATCTGTGAGTGTGTGTGTGTGTGTGTGGGTGGGTATCTGTGAGTCTGTGTGTGTGTGGGTGTGTATCTTTGAGTCTGTGTGTATCTGTGAGTCTGTGTGTGTATCTGTGAGTCTGTGTGTGTATCTGTGAGTCTGTGTGTGTATCTGTGAGTCTGTGTGTGTGGGTGTATGTGTGAGTCTGTGTGTGAGTCTGTGTGTGTGTGGGTGTATCTGTGAGTCTGTGTGTGGTGTATGTGTGAGTCTGTGTGTGTGTGGGTGTATCTGTGAGTCTGTGTGTGGGTGTATCTGTGAGTCTGTGTGTGGGTTTATCTGTGAGTCTGTGTGTGGGTTTATCTGTGAGTCTGCGTGAGGGTTTATCTGTGAGTCTGCGTGAGGGTTTATCTGTGAGTCTGCGTGAGGGTTTATCTGTGAGTCTGCGTGAGGGTTTATCTGTGAGTCTGCGTGTGGGTTTATCTGTGAGTCTGCGTGTGGGTCTCTGTGAGTCTGCGTGTGGGTCTCTGTGAGTCTGCGTATCTGTGAGTCTGCGTATCTGTGAGTCTGCGTATCTGTGAGTCTGCGTATCTGTGAGTCTGTGTGTGGGTCTCTGTGAGTCTGCGTGTGGGTCTCTGTGAGTCTGCGTGTGGGTCTCTGTGAGTCTGTGTGTGGGTCTCTGTGAGTCTGTGTGTGTGTGTGTGTCTGTGAGTGTGTGTGTGTATCTGTGAGTCTGTGTGTATCTGTGTATCTGTGTGTGTGTGTGTGTGTGTGTATCTGTGAGTCTGTGTGTGGTTATCTGAGTCTGTGTGTGGGTATCTGAGTCTGTGTGTGGGTATCTGAGTCTGTGTGTGGGTATCTGTGAGTCTGTGTGTGTGTTTGTGTGTATCTGTGAGTCTGTGTGTGT
>NC_059444.1:76351904-76359404 GCF_905237065.1 Salmo salar
GTGTGGGTATCTGAGTCTGTGTGTGGTTATCTGTGAGTGTGGGTATCTGTGAGTGTGTGTGTGTGTGGGTGTGTATCTGTGAGTCTGTGTGTATCTGTGAGTCTGTGTATCTGTGTGTATCTGTGAGTCGGTGTGTGTGTGGGTGTGTATCTGTGAGTCGGTGTGTATCTGTGAGTTGGTGTGTGTGTGGGTGTGTATCTGTGAGTCTGTGTGTGTGTGTGTGTATCTGTGAGTCTGTGTGTGTGTGGGTGTGTGTATCTGTGAGTCTGTGTGTGTGTGGGTGTGTGTATCTGTGAGTCTGTGTGTGTGTATCTGTGAGTCTGTGTGTGTGTGTGGGTGTGAGTCTGTGTGTGGGTGTATGTGTGAGTCTGTGTGTGGGTGTATCTGTGAGTCTGTGTGTATCTGTGAGTGGGTTTATCTGTGTGTGCGTTTATCTGTGAGTCTGTGTGTGGGTTTATCTGTGAATCTGTGTGTGGGTATCTGTGAGTGGGTATCTGTGAGTCTGTGTGTGGGTATCAGTGAGTCTGTGTGTGAGTATCAGTGAGTCTGTGTGTGGGTATCTGTGAGTCGTATCTGTGAGTCTGTGTGTGGGTATCTGTGAGTCTGTGTGTGGGTATCAGTGAGTCTGTGTGTGGGTATCAGTGAGTCTGCGTGTGGGTATCAGTGAGTCTGCGTGTGGATATCTGTGAGTCTGCGTGTGGATATCTGTGAGTCTGCGTGTGGATATCTGTGAGTCTGCGTGTGGATATCTGTGAGTCTGCGTGTGGATATCTGTGAGTCTGCGTGTGGATATCTGTGAGTCTGCGTGTGGATATCTGTGAGTCTGCGTGTGGATATCTGTGAGTCTGTGTCTGTGAGTCTGTGTGTGGGTATCTGTGAGTCTGTGTGTGTGTGTGTGTGTGTGTGTATCTGTGAGTCTGTATTGTGTGTCTCACCTGCTCTCATCTGACATGTAGTCGACCTCCAGGCCCTCAAAGTGTGGGTATCTGTGTGGGTATCTGAGTCTGTGTGTGTGTGTATCTGTGTGTGGGTGTGTATCTGTGAGACTGTGTGTGTGTGGGTGTGTATCTGTGAGACTGTGTGTGTGTGGATGTGTATCTGTGAGACTGTGTGTGTGTGGGTGTGTATCTGTGAGACTGTGTGTGTGTGGGTGTGTATCTGTGAGACTGTGTGTGTGTGGGTGTGTATCTGTGAGACTGTGTGTGTGTGGGTGTATCTGTGAGTCTGTGTGTGGGTGTATCTGCGAGTCTGTGTGTGGGTGTATCTGCGAGTCTGTGTGTGTGGGTGTATCTGCGAGTCTGTGTGTGTGGGTGTATCTGTGAGTCTGTGTGTGTGGGTGTATCTGTGAGTCTGTGTGTGTATCTGTGAGTCTGTGTGTGGATATCTGTGAGTCTGTGTGTGGATATGTGAGTCTGTGTCTGTGAGTGGGTATCTGTGAGTCTGTGTGTGTGTGTGTGGATATCTGTGAGTCTGCGTGTGGATATCTGTGAGTCTGTGTCTGTGAGTCTGTGTGAGTCTGTGTGTGTGTGTATCTGTGAGTCTGTATTGTGTGTCTCACCTGCTCTCATCTGACAAGTAGTCGACCTCCAGGCCCTCAAAGTGTGGGTATCTGAGTGTGGGTATCTGTGTGGGTATCTGAGTCTGTGTGTGGGTATCTGTGAGTGTGTGTGTGTGTATCTGTGAGTGTGTGTGTGTATCTGTGAGTCTGTGTATCTGTGAGTCTGCGTGTGGGTGTGTATCTGTGAGTCTGTGTGTGTGGGTGTATCTGTGAGTCTGTGTGTGTGGGTATATCTGTGAGTCTGTGTGTGTGGGTGTATCTGTGAGTCTGTGTGTGGATATCTGTGAGTCTGTGTGTGTGTGTGTGTGTGTGTGTCTGTATTGTGGGTCTCACCTGCTCTCATCTGACATGTAGTCGACCTCCAGGCCCTCAAAGTCTCCATCGTCACTGTCCTCATTAGCCTCGCTGTCACTCCCCCTCTTCTTCTTTTTCTTCTTCCCCTTCCCCTTCACATCCCCCTCTTTCTTCTTGGGCTTGCTGTCTCCATCTGAGAGGAAAAGAAGAAGAGGGGGTGAGAAAAGAGAGGGAACGTAAAGAGAGATGCACCTTCTAACAATTCAACAGTTGAACATGTAAAATGTAATGTCCATTATTTGTTAGACATTGAGATGCGTCTTCAGCTAACAGACATGTGGTTCATACACACTGTATACTAGTGATGAGCCCCGGCATGGATAATCCACGTTGATATCGGTTGCATTTTTTCTGTTTAATATTGATATCATATCGCAATATATCAGAAACACTTTGCTGTAGTCTACATGTTGTTTACCCAAATTACAATGTAAAACATTTGTTTAAAAAAATACATTGCATCTGTGTTCATTGTGTATCTCTGTGAAGTCCAGACAACTAAGGGGTCTGTGTTCATTGTTTTGTGTGTGTATCTCTGAAGTCCAGACAACTAAGGGGTCTGTGGTGGCTTTTCACCATTTGTTTGGATTCCTCACGTCTTAATCATTGTTAAGAAGAAGTTTGGTCCATATCGGATGTTGGGAACTATATCTATTGAATATTATATGAATCCTAGCAATTGAAATGGCCAATTTGGGTACAATCAACTAGCTTTCAATTTGAGTTATAATAGTCTTTCAGAAAAATAATGTTCAAGAAATGCTAATCTGATCTGTTTCTAACTGCAGAAACCGTTTCAGAACAATCTGATTGGTGGGTGTCCAAATCCTCTTTCTTGTACTTTTTGAGGTTGAATGACACCCATGCCTCTCTTTTTACTCTGCCTTCATTCTCATCCTTACTGGGCTCTCCTCCCTCCCTTCATCCTTCTCTCCACAGAAGCTCCTGTCACTTTTCTCTACTCCGTCCTTGGCTCCATCTCAGTTGATCTTTCTGTGACTCCTCACATCTCATCTCCTCGCCTCCTTCTCAACTGTATTGGAGGAGAAGGTCCAAATTCCCTCCCCAAAGAACTTAGTCTCCAACGTGTTTTGAGAAGGAGACGAGAGGATGCAACGAATCGAGGAAAGATGAATTGAAAAAATGGCCAAATCTTCTCACACGCCACTGTCGCTCTTGTCACTTCTTAGCTCTCCTCTCTCCTTACATTCGTCCTTCTCTCCTTACCTTCTCCTCCGCTGCTGTCACTCTCATCACTGCTCAGCTCCAGGTCATCCTCGAGGTCATGGATGCGCAGGTCCCCTCCTCTTCCTCCCTTCTTCTTTTTCTTCTTCCCCCCCTTCTCGCCCTCCTCGTCGTCATCGTCCGGCCCCCTCTCCTGCTCCCGCAGGCGCCTCTGGAGCATGATGCTGAAGTGGTTCACCACCTTGTTCCTCCTGAGAGGGGGGGAGGAAGTGTGTGTTTGAGAGTCAGCATCACATTTTCTCTCTACTCTCCTACCCCACTACATTCCCCCACCCCTACCCCCTAGTGTTTTGTCATGACGTTGGCCTGTGGGTAAGGTTTATGACCCCCCATAAATACCTTTCTCCCTTCCCTCTCTCTCTGACTCTACTGAAGGACTCTTGAATAGCCTTTGTTAAACATAGAGAGTCTGGGAACATCAAACAAGTGGGGGGAAAGGAACCATATTTCGGTAATAGAACCAGTTGAAAATATGTGTTGGTACTTCATGAATATGATGTCTGTTCGGTTGTCATCTGAGACATTATGACTGATGACAGGACGACATAACTATAATGTGTAGACTTTCCCAGATACAGTTTATCAGATTCACATGGAATTGTTGTTCAATTTAAATGTAATTTAAATGAAACTATTTGTTTAAAGATTAAACGTCATTTTAGCTTCCAAATGAGAGAATTGGGTTTTCATAAGGTTAGAGCCCTGCTCAATCAGTGGCCCGCCCCTGTGAAGAGACATGGGTTATAAACTATGAAACACACCCTTCTCTCCCTCCACTATATAAGCCTTTGACGAAAATGTAACCTCCTGTTCCGAGGACAATAAGACGACGGTCCATACGTTAACCTGTTAGGGCTAGGGGGCAGTATTGACACGGCTGGATAAAAAACATACCCGATTTAATCTGGTTACCACTCCTACCCAGTAACTAGAATATGCATATACTTATTACATATGGATAGAAAACACCCTAAATTTTCTAAAACTGTTTGAATGGTGTCTGTGAGTATAACAGAACTCAAATGGCAGGTCAAAACCTGAGAGATTCCTTTACAGGAAGTGGCCTGTCTGACCATTTCTTGAACTTCTTTTCCATCTCTATCATTTACTAAGGATCTCTGCTCTAACGTGACACTTCCCACGTCGTCCATAGGCGCTCAGAGCCCGGGGAAAAACAGAATGTCGTCATTCCAGCCCCAGGCTGAAACACATTATCGCCTTTCTCAAGTGGCCGATCAAGGGACACTGGGCTTAGGCGCGTGACCCGACCGCCCCCGCCTTTGGGATTTTTTCCTCTGTTTGCCGAAAAGGAGATTCCCTGTCGGAATATTATAGCTTTTCTACGAGAAAAATGTCGTAAAAATTGATTTTAAACAGCGGTTGACATGCTTCGAAGTACGGTAATGGAATATTTAGAATTTTATTGTCACGAATTGCGCCATGCGCGCGACACTTCTTTACTATTTCGGATAGTGTCTGGAACGCACGAACAAAACGCCGCTATTCGGATATAACGATGGATTATTTTGGACCAAACCAACATTTGTTATTGAAGTAGCAGTCCTGGGTGTGCATTCTGACGAAGACAACAAAAGGTAATCAAACTTTTATAATAGTAAATATGATTATGGTGAGTGCTAAACTTGCCGGGTGTCTAAATAGCGAGCCCGTGATGCCTGGGCTATGTACTTAGAATATTGCAAAATGTGCTTTCACCAAAAAGCTATTTTAAAATCGGACATCGAGTGCATAGAGGAGGTCTGTATCTATAATTCTTAAAATAATTGTTATGCTTTTTGTGAACGTTTATCGTGAGTAATTTAGTAAAATGTTATCGAATTCCCCGGAAGTATGCTAGTTCTGAACGTCACATGCTAATGTAAAAAGCTGGTTTTTGATATAAATATGAACTTGATTGAACAAAACATGCATGTATTGTATAACATAATGTCCTAGGTGTGTCATCTGATGAAGATCATCAAAGGTTAGTGCTGCATTTAGCTGTGGTTTTGTTTTTTGTGACATTATATGCTAGCTTGAAAAATGGGTGTCTGATTATTTCTGGCTTGGTACTCTGCTGACATAATCTAATGTTTTGCTTTCGTTGTAAAGCCTTTTTGAAATCGGACAGTGTGGTTAGATTAACGAGAGTCTTGTCTTTAAATAGCTGTAAAATAGTCATATGTTTGAAAAATGGAAGTTTTCGGATTTTAGAGGAATTTGTATTTCGCGCCACGCCCATCATTGGATATTGGAGCAGGTGTTCCGCTAGCGGAACGTCTAGATGTAAGAGGTTAAAAGGGACTAACATGTCAACTACAGAACTAAGCCAACCTCAGCGTGAGCTTTGGTTGTGAATGGTATGAACTTTGAACTCTTATTCACTAAAGAAGTGAGACATCCTAGCCGTTGAGTTAGCAACAGCAGCTGTAAACGTGGGCAGGAAAGGACGGACGACATATCCATTCTAACACACAACGAAGACACTACAATGTATCCAATTTACCACCAGAGACATTCTTCCGAGGACAGGAAGATCTCTGTTGGCCAACACGGCCAGCATCTACGACCAACCTACCGAAGCGCAGCTCAGAGTAAATATTAATTGCATTTTCCTTTTCCAAATGGGCGGTAATTTAGAATGCATAAGATACTGTATTTACGAAAGCTTAGCTTCTCCCTTTGTTCCTAAGTCCTCCGGCTCTTTCATTCAAGCCCAACCCCCTCTCTTTGTGTAATCAGCCGTCATACAGGTTCTGTCCCCCAGGGACGTTTTCTGTATGACATAATTTGCATTCTGTGTGTATGTAATTCTGTGTGATTAGTTAGGTATTTAGTAAATAAATAATTAAACCCAATTTTGTATTGCTGATTCAACTTGTTAGCCAGGGTTCGTGAAGATAACCAAGAATTTACAACTTTCAGATGAGACTGAAATAAGGTGACGATTAATATTGACTGCTATTGATGTAAAATATTACTAGGTCTTTAAGAGTTTATTCGGAAGATAACAGCTCTATAAACACTCTTTCGTGGTGCCCCGACTTTCTAGTTAATTACATTTACAGGATTAGCTCAATCAGGTAATATTAATTACAGAGAAAGGATTTTATAGAACAGCATGTCATACCACTTAATCCGGCATAGCCAAAGACACGACAGTTTTTACCTGAGGGGTGAATCAAATCAAAGTTTATTTGTCACGTGCGCCGAATACAACAGGTGTAGACCTTACAGTGAAATGCTTACTTACAGGCTCTAACCAATAGTGCAAAAAAAGGTATTAGGTGAACAATAGGTAGGTAAAGAAATAAAAACAACAGTAAAAAAGACAGGCTATATACAGTAGTGAGGCTATAAAAGTAGCGAGGCTACATACAGACACTAGTTAGTCAGGCTGATTGAGGTAGTATGTACATGAGTGTATAGTTATAGTGGCTATGCATATATGATAAACAGAGAGTAGCAGCAGCGTAAAAAGAGGGGTTGCGGGGGGCTCACAATGCAAATAGTCCGGTTAGCCATTTGATTACCTGTTCAGGAGTCTTATGGCTTGGGGGTAAAAACTGTTGAGAAGCCTTTTTTGTCCTAGACTTGGCACTCCGGTACCGCTTGCCACGCGGTAGTAGAGAGAACAGTCTATGACAGGGGTGGCTGGGATCTTTGACAATTTTTAGGGCCTTCCTCTGACACCGCCTGGTGTAGAGGTCCTGGATGGCAGGCAGCTTAGCCCTAGTGATGTACTGGGCCGTACGCACTACCCTTTGTAGTGCCTTACGGTCAGAGGCCGAGCAATTGCCGTACCAGGCAGTGATGCAAACAGTCAGGATGCTCTCGATGTTGCAGCTGTAGAACCTTTTGAGGATCTCAGGACCCATGCCAAATCTTTTTAGTTTCCTGAGGGGGAATAGGCTTTGTTGTGCCCTCTTCACGACTGTCTTGGTGTGTTTGGACCATTCTAGTTTGTTGTTGATGTGGACACCAAGAAACTTAAAGCTCTCAACCTGCTCCACTACAGCCCCGTCGATGAGAATGGGGGCGTGATTGGTCCTCCTTTTCCTGTAGTCCACAATCATCTCCTTAGTCTTGGTGATGTTGAGGGATAGGTTGTTATTCGGGCACCACCAGGGCCAGGTCTCTGACCTCCTCCCTATACGCTGTCTCGTCGTTGTCGGTGATCAGGCCTACCACTGTTGTGTCGTCTGCAAACTTAATGATGGTGTTGGAGTCGTGCCTGGCCATGCAGTCGTGGGTGAACAGGGAATACAGGAGGGGACTGAGCACGCACCCCTGGGGAGCTCCAGTGTTGAAGATCAGCGTGGCAGATGTGTTGCTACCTACCC